>NW_026600233.1:813056-870556 GCF_029448725.1 Salvelinus fontinalis
GTAGTGCACTACTTTCCCAGGGCTCTGGTCAAAAGTAGTGCACTACTTTCCCAGGGCTCTGGTCAAAAGTAGTGCACTACATAGGGAATATGGTGTCATTTAGGACCTAGGACCACATTGGAAGGACTGCATTATAAACACACACTGATCCAGCTTCATTGTTTTAAGATCAACATTTTTTAGGAGTTTGAACCTTGACACAGACTCACAGACTCAACCTTTACCACTGCTGTGACTAAACGTTACTTATTGTGCTCTAGCCACAGTGAGCGAGACTACAGTTGTCTTTGATGTGTGGTGAGGCTGGGGAGCTTTACTAGGCTTTGTGATTGATACAATCCTGTTGACTGAGGACTGCTGAGGGTGTTCATATCACTTCATCACTTGTGGTGACAGACAGACTGAGTGTGAAAGGAAACTTTATCTCCTCTCTGCCTTGTTCTATTCTACATGTCAAATAAACCCCAGAGAGGACTCAGAAACTATACGGCCCTGAGTAATGTATATATAGAAAATAATTATAATATATATATATATATATATATTTGTATATATTTTGCTCTATTATATTCCCCTAACCCTACCATCCCTCCCCTAATTGGGGAAAACTAATGGACAACAACACTCAGGCTTCTAATTCCAGCTCATACATACTGTATACATTTTACAGAGACAGTATATGTTGCTATAGTTATCTTGTGTTTGTTTTTAGTGTCACGCCCTGGCCATAGAGAGGTTTATATTCTCTATTTTGGTTAGGCCAGGGTGTGACTAGGGTGGGCATTCTAGTTTCTTTATTTCTATGTTTTGTATTTCTATGTTTTGGCCGGGTATGGTTCTCAATCAGGGACAGCTGTCTATCGTTGTCTCTGATTGGGAATCATACTTAGGCAGCCTTTTTTCCCTTGGTGTTTGTGGGTAGTTGACTTTATTCGTGGCACTAATAGCCCTCGTAAGCTTCACGGTTGTTTCTTTGTTTCTTGTTTTGTTGGCGACATTCTAAATAAAAGAAAATGTCCGCTCACCACGCTGCACCTTGGTCTCCTTGACATTTAGTCCCATCCTTCAGCTCCACTCATCATTTTCAACTGTGCTGTGATGTTTCACACAAGTTCTGAACCTTTCTATTCTCATAGATTATACATATTGTAAATTAACGACTAACATGTTTGATATGAGTATTATTATATTATTCATCGATTGACTATGACTTTTTAAATCACCCAACAGTGTTATTTGCAGAGTTAGTTCCAGGTAAATGAAGCTCCAGGTAAATGTAGCTCCAGGTAAATGTAGCTCCAGGTAAATGTAGCTCCAGGTAAATGTAGGTCCAGGTAAATGTAGCTCCAGGTAAATGTAGCTCCAGGTAAATGTTGCTCCAGGTAAATGTAGCTCCAGGTAAATGTTGCAATTCTTCAGCCATTTCTGAACCTGTGACCAAAAACAAGCTACATATGGACAGCACCAAAACAAATGATCCAATTATTCTGTCTCTTTGCTGCAAAATCTGCAGAGCTGGGATGGTTGTATCCCCCATATATATATATTGGTTGCAAGAATGTTGTATAATCATTTAAATTGAGAAACTGTACGTTTTGAATCCAGTGTTTTGTGCATCAGTTCATAAACCATGTCCCATGGAATCGGTACATCGACAATGCCTTTCTTTGTTGTTGCCTTTTGTATGCTCATGCATTCCTATCACTTGTGTGTATAAGGTAGTAGTTGTGGAATTGTTAGGTTAGATTACTCGTTGGTTATTACTGCATTGTCGGAACTAGAAGCACAAGCATTTCGCTACACTCGCATTAACATCTCCTAACCATGTGTATGTGACAAATACAATTTGATTTGATTTGATTTTATGCTCATGCATTCCTATCCTTGCCAACTACTGTTTGTGTGAGTGTGAGTGTGAGTGTGAGTGTGCGTGAGATAGAGAATGCATGCCTGCATATATCAAAACAGAAAACAAAGTCATAAAACAAATTGTCCCTATTTCCATTCTGTTTATGTCTCCCTCTCTTCTTCTCTATCTCTTAGTGACTATCAGATAACAACCCACTGACCTGAGAGAGGGGAGGAGAGGAGAGGAGGAGGAGAGGAAGGGGGGAAAGGAGAGGAGGGGAGAGTTAGGAGAGGAGGAGATGGGAGAGGAAGGGAGAAGAGGGGAGAGGAGAGGAGGAGAGAGTTAGGAGAGGAGGAGAGGGGAGAGGAAGGGAGAAGAGGGGAGAGGAGAGGAGAGGAGGAGGAGAGGGGTGAGTTAGGAGAGGAGGAAAGGGGAGAGGAAGGGAGAAGAGGGGAGAGGAGAGGAGGGGGAGAGTTAGGAGAGGAGGAGAGGGGAGAGGAAGGGAGAAGAGGGGAGAGTTAGGAGAGGAGGGGAGGGGAGAGGAGGAGAGCATTCCTTTCTCCCTCTCCTATCGTCTGTCATCCTCTACAACATCTATATATCTCTATATCTTGTCTGTAACAGGAAGCTGAGAAGTGGTGACATCCTGTGAGTTTCGGTGGGTTCTGGGGGTCTGCATGCGGCAGGCAAGATGCTAGTGGCAGATTTAACTCCATTCCTGTGCGTTTTGGGGGTCGTCGGCTGTGTGTGTGTGTGTGTGTGTGTGTGTGTGTGTGTGTGTGTGTGTGTGTGTACAGGATGCTAGTGTTGGTTTTAACTCCAGGGTTCAAAGGTGCCTCCGGGTTCCGTGGGGTTCTACATCTGCAGCTCCTCAGCGCGCCCGTCCTGACTCCCGCAGACCCATCAAAGTGGCCAGTCAGCTGCACCCTAATGGGTATTACCAAGACAAAGGAGGAGTGGAGGGGCGGAGGAGGGGAGGAGGAGGGGAGGGAAGGAGGGGTTAAGGAGTAAGACAGGCTTTGATATCGAGGAGATTTATGGGCGTGATGAAATCAGGTCTGAATACCCCCAGCTTCCCCTACCTCTCTATAGTTCAGCAACATCTAAAGGGTTTGTTCCGGGAGGACAGACGCCTGGGATGAAAAAAGAGTAAAAAGCAACAAATCTAAGAAGAGAAGAGAGGAGGGCGGTTCTGTCCCCTGGAGTAGGAGCTCTGAAGTCTCCTAATGTTCCATTCAACTGTCAGTCATCTGGCTTGGGCTATTGACTGTTACTACTGCTGCAGCAGAGAGAGGGGGGAGAGTTATTCACCTCAGATTTACACACACACACACACACACACACACACACACACACACACACTGCAACCCCCCCCCACCACCACACACACACACACACACACTCCACCACCACCCCCTTCCTTCATGTCCTGCAGTAAATATTAAGACCCATGACCTGTTTAGTGACAAATAACCCCAGGAAGTTAACAGTGTCTGAAGGTGAGCTGGGGGACTCTGGCCCTCTGCAACGCTCCTCTCCTGACATCACCAATATGTTATCAGAATGTCCCTCAGGACTTGACCAGACCAGACAAGCTCAGGGCAGACCAGACAAGCTCAGGGCAGACCAGACAAGCTCATGGCAGACCAGACAAGCTCAGGGCAGACCAGACAAGCTCAGGGCAGACCAGACAAGCTCAGGGCAGACCAGACAAGAGTCAGGGCAGATCAGGGCTAACCAGACCAGACCATGGCATAGGCTGACTGAAGGTATGTCTGTGTTGGAAACTAGGAAGTCCTAAAGTCAGGAGAAGAGGTCTTTTAAACTATGGACCTGGGTTTGGCATATACATGTGTTTGTTTGTTAGCTGTGTGTGCATGGCGACAACCCATTGATGGAATGCAGATGTATCAGCCTATCAGCTGATGCCACCTCATTCCAAAACAGCATCACAAGACCCATTGAGTAAGGTAGTGGATCCTAATTCCCAACCTAGTCAATAAATAATGTAGTGCACTACTTTCGACCTGCCCTATATACTTAATAGGGTGCCATTTGTGACTTGTTTCAGGAAATGAGGCGTATGTCGCACGCCACAACTTCACAGGAGTGGCATTTGAATGTCTTTTAATTTAAAAAAAAATCTAAACGTGTTTTTTAGGGGGGAAGAAATGCCTTCTGGAACATGTGAACTTTCATGTGCCTTAATAACAAAATGGTTTTCCATCCATGAATACGAATACAATTGTTAAATTAGGAGCCTGGTTGGTTTAGCCATGGAAAAAGTTAGGAACCTTCCCGCTAGCAATGATTGGCTGAGATAATGAATGGGCTGGATTTTTAAAATATTTTTTTATTTCACCTTTATTTAACCAGGTAGGCCAGTTGAGAACAAGTTCTCATTTACAACTGCGACCTGGTCAAGATAAAGCAAAGCAGTGCGACACATACAACAACACAGAGTTACATATGGAATAAACAAACATACAATCAATAATACAGTAGGAAAAAAAGTCTATATACAGCATGTGCAAATGAGGTAGGATAAGGGAGGTAAGGCAATAAATAGGCCATGGTGGCGAAGTAATTACAAAATAGCAATTAAACACTGGAATGGTAGAATGTGCAGAAGATGAATGCGCAAGAGAGATACTGGGGTGCAAAGGAGCAAGATAAATAAATAAATACAGTATGGGGATGAGATAGGTAGATAGATGGGCTATTTACAGATGGGCTATGTACAGGTGCAGTGATCTGTGAGCTGCTCTGACAGCTGGTGCTTAAAGCTAGTGAGGGAGATATGAGTCTCCAGCTTCAGAGGTTTTTGCAGTTCGTTCCAGTCATTGGAACTGGAAGGAGAGGAAGAAAAGGAAGAATTGGCTTTGGGGGTGACCAGTGAGATATACCTGCTGGAGCGCGTGCTACAGGTGGGTGCTGCTATGGTGACCAGTGAGATATACCTGCTGGAGCCCGTGCTACAGGTGGGTGCTGCTATGGTGACCAGTGAGATATACCTGCTGGAGCGCGTGCTACAGGTGGGTGCTGCTATGGTGACCAGTGAGATATACCTGCTGGAGCGCATGCTACAGGTGGGTGTTGCTATGGTGACCAGTGAGATATACCTGCTGGAGCGCGTGCTACAGGTGGGTGCTGCTATGGTGACCAGTGAGATATACCTGCTGGAGCGCGTGCTACGGGTGGGTGCTGCTATGGTGACCAGTGAGATATACCTGCTGGAGCGCGTGCTACGGGTGGGTGCTGCTATGGTGACCAGTGAGATATACCTGCTGGAGCGCGTGCTACAGGTGGGTGCTGCTATGGTGACCAGTGAGATATACCTGCTGGAGCGCGTGCTACAGGTGGGTGCTGCTATGGTGACCAGTGAGATATACCTGCTGGAGCGCGTGCTACAGGTGGGTGCTGCTTTGGTGACCAGTGAGATATACCTGCTGGAGCGCGTGCTACAGGTGGGTGCTGCTATGGTGACCAGTGAGATATACCTGCTGGAGCGCGTGCTACAGGTGGGTGCTGCTATGGTGACCAGTGAGATATACCTGCTGGAGCGCGTGCTACAGGTGGGTGCTGCTATGGTGACCAGTGAGATATACCTGCTGGAGCGCGTGCTACAGGTGGGTGCTGCTATGGTGACCAGAGAGATATACCTGCTGGAGCGCGTGCTACAGGTGGGTGCTGCTATGGTGACCAGTGAGATATACCTGCTGGAGCGCGTGCTACAGGTTGGTGCTGCTATGGTGACCAGTGAGATATACCTGCTGGAGCGCGTGCTACAGGTGGGTGCTGCTATGGTGACCAGTGAGATATACCTGCTGGAGCGCGTGCTACAGGTGGGTGCTGCTATGGTGACCAGTGAGATATACCTGCTGGAGCGCGTGCTACGGGTGGGTGCTGCTATGGTGACCAGTGAGATATACCTGCTGGAGCGCGTGCTACAGGTGGGTGCTGCTATGGTGACCAGTGAGATATACCTGCTGGAGCGCGTGCTACGGGTGGGTGCTGCTATGGTGACCAGTGAGATATACCTGCTGGAGCGCGTGCTACGGGTGGGTGCTGCTATGGTGAACAGTGAGATATACCTGCTGGAGCGCGTGCTACAGGTGGGTGCTGCTATGGTGACCAGTGAGCTGAGATAAGGCGGGGCTTTACCTAGCAGAGACTTGTAGATGACCTGGAGCCAGTGGGTTTGGCGACGAGTGTGAAGCGAGGGCCAGCCAACGAGAGCGTACAGGTCACAATGGTGGGTAGTATATGGGGCTTTGGTGACAAAACAGATGACACTGTGATGGACTACATCCAGTTTGTTAAGTAGAGTGTTGCAGGCTATTTTATAAATGACATCGCCGAAGTCGAGGATCGGTAGGATGGTCAGTTTTACGAGGGTATGTCTGGCAGCATGAGTGAAGAATGCTTTGTTGTGATATAGGAAGTCGACTCTAGATTTAATTTTGGATTGGAGATGTTTAATGTGAGTCTGGAAGGAGAGTTTACAGTCTAACCAGACACCTAGGTATTTGTAGTTGTCCACATATTCTAAGTCAGAGCCGTCCAGAGTAGTGATGCTGGACGGACGGGCAGGTGCGGGCAGCGATTGGTTGAAGAGCATGCATTTAGATTTACTTGCATTTAAGAGCAGTTGGAGGCCACGGAAGGAGAGTTGTATGGCATTGAAGCTCGTCTGGAGGTTGCCGGGAGATGAGTTTGGATTGGTCTGGTCTGCCATGAAGCATCCTGTCTATAACGTGAGCTGTGATTACGGCCATTATTGTATTTCATGTGTACATGTCTAGACAATAGTGAACCATCCACTTAGCAGGATGTGGCTGGAGGTTGGTCATAGCATTTCCTTCACATGACCCATCAATTTAGACAAGTGTGTCGGGTAAACGTCATCTAATAAAGATGAAATATTTATTAAATATTTTTATCTGGACACTTTCTGTTTTTGATATTGTTACTATGCAAGTAACCACTTCACTGTACCGTTTACACCTTATGTATCCTGTGCACGTGACCAATAAACGTAGATTTGATTTAATATAGCATGTGTTTACCACATGGCCTCACATGTGAATTCTTAAAAACATGGGTGGGGCTAAAGCTTAAGAGGGCGTGAACGATGCTGAATGGGTGTAGACAATGAAGAGCTCTCCAGTAGGTGTACCAAAACATTCAAGGATCATTTTCTCAAAAGTGCGGTTAAAAGTTTATCAACTTTCAAAGCAGAATTACTTTCCCATTGTTCCTCAACTGCAGTGTATGATATACCATTTTCTCTACATTTATCCATTGTAAAAAAACACAATTTCAAATGTTGCTACGTAAGACTGAACTAGAAAGTGTGGTGGGAGCATTCTAGAAGGCTACAGCAGGGCGTTATGTCACTTACACATTCCCACCCCTGCCCTCTATTTCCCATGGTTACACAGTGTCATAAATCTGATCCCAACAGCACATAAAACTCCACCCTCGGAGAGTATCAGAGATACTCATGCACGCACATGCAGGAACAGAGAAACACAAACATTATGCAGGCACAGAACCTCACACATCCCACACAACAATAGACCAACTGTTTGTATTTTGCCACATAGTATTTGACAATCTCTCTCTCTCTCTCTCTCTCTCTCTCTCTCTCTCTCTCTCTCTCTCTCTCTCTCTCTCTCTCTCTCTCTCTCTCTCTCTCTCTCTCTCTCTCTCTCTCTCTCTCTCTCTCTCTCTCTCTCTCTCTCTCTCTCTCTCTCTCTCTCTTTGTGTGTCTGGCAAAAAATGGATGTGGGATTGTCAGTGGTGGCTGGTGGCACTTTCATTTGGAGGAGGAGCACAAAGTAATGGCTGGAACATAATGGATGGAATGACATCAAACACATCAATCACATGGTTTACAGCCTCCTCTGGTGATTGGGCTGTTGCTGGGTTCTGCAGGACACCCAGCTGGAGTCAAGCCTCGGGATGCATTGATCCACAGCAGAGCCACAGCAGGCAGACAGACCACTAGAGACAGACCCACAGAGGAATGTACCATTACAGACAGACCCACAGAGGAACATACCACTACAGACGGACCCACAGAGGAACATACCACTACAGAGAGACCCACAGAGGAATGTACCACTACAGACAGACCCACAGAGGAACATACCACTAGAGACAGACCCACAGAGGAATGTACCATTACAGACAGACCCACAGAGGAATGTACCATTACAGACAGACCCACAGAGGAATGTACCACTACAGACAGACCCACAGAGGAACATACCACTACAGACAGACCCACAGAGGAATGTACCATTACAGACAGACCACTAGAGACAGACCCACAGAGGAATGTACCATTACAGACAGACCACTAGAGACAGACCCACAGAGGAATGTACCATTACAGACAGACCATTACAGACAGACCCACGGAGGAATGTACCATTACAGACAGACCCACAGAGGAATGTACCATTACAGACAGACCCACAGAGGAATGTACCATTACAGACAGACCCACAGAGGAATGTACCATTGCAGACAGACCATTACAGACAGACCCACGGAGGAATGTACCATTACAGACAGACCCACAGAGGAATGTACCATTACAGACAGACCCACAGAGGAATGTACCATTACAGACAGACCCACAGAGGAATGTACCATTGCAGACAGACCCACAGAGGAATGTACCATTACAGACAGACCCACAGAGGAATGTACCATTACAGACAGACCCACAGAGGAATGTACCATTACAGACAGACGCACAGAGGAATGTACCATTACAGACAGACCCACAGAGAAACGTACCACTACAGACAGACCCACAGAGGAACGTACCACTACAGAGAGAGCCACAGAAAAATGTACCACTACAGACAGACCCACAGAGGAACATACCACTACAGAGAGAGCCACAGAAAAATGTACCACTACAGACAGACCCACAGAGGAATGTACCACTACAGACAGACCCACAGAGGAACGTACCACTACAGACAGACCCACAGAGGAACGTATCACTACAGAGAGACCCACAGAGGAACATACCCTTTCCAAAGGGGCAGCGTATTAGTTTTGTAGGACAAACTGTTCGGACGCTACAGACGTTGTGTGAGAAGACAGATTTTCGGCCTGTTTCCTGGTCTGACAAACAGGGCTACAGCTCTGTCACTCTCCGCCGCTGATGCGGACGGCCGACGGGGGGGATGTGGTGGATTGAGACGAAGCTTCATAAAGGCGATACACATTAGATTTTGGGGAAAGTTTTGAATTGTAATTTCAGAAAATCCATGATATACCTGCTGTAACAATTGAATGATAGTGTTGTGATTGGCTGTGATATTGGCCTATTGATTTCTCCTGCCGGAGTAGCGTCTGTTGTCTAAATGGGAAATCTGTTTTGACTTTGTGGCTGTGTTATCTCGTGGAAATGAGGTCAAGCTGCCAATTTAGAAATCTCTCATTCCCTACACTGTTTCACTCAACTTCAATTTCTGTGAGGGAGAAAAAAAGCACTGAATAGTGTAGGGAATCATTGTACCATCTAAATCGCTTTGAAATATATTTTCAATAACATAAAATATAGTTTTTCCAGCTGTTTGAAGCTGGTGGACCAAAAGCGAAAGTAAAAGTCTCAGGCATGAGTCTGCGCCATGTTACGGGGAAATGGGATGCGGGGGAGATGGAGATGTATTTGAAATGCAGCCCAGTGCTGTTTCAATTCACCCAGCTTCCACAAAGGGGAGAAATTCTGAGAAATGTGTGTAGCACCTTTAAACAGACAGATTTTGACAGGTGCCGTCAATCGACTCTTAAGGATTCTCAACGGGCTTAGATGGCTCCTTCTCAAAGTGTGAAACTGGGGAAGTCAACACATCAACACCATCGACACCAAACAACTCACAGACAGGTAACACGGGCCTCGACGAATGGCAGGAAAAAGCTACAGAAGACAGGAGAAGGTATTTTCTACTGTATCTGTGATCACCGTGACCTAGATACAACAACTCTCCTGTGACAAAAAAGAGATTAGATAGATGGTATGGGCTTAAAGTATGATTCCTATCCATGACGGTCTTATCCCACTGAACTAAAGTATGATTCCTATCCATGACGGTCTTATCCCACTGAACTAAAGTATGATTCCTATCCATGACAGTCTTATCCCACTGAACTAAAGTATGATTCCTATCCATGACAGTCTTATCCCACTGAACTAAAGTATGATTCCTATCCATGACGGTCTTATCCCACTGAACTAAAGTATGATTCCTATCCATGACGGTCTTATCCCACTAAACTAAAGTATGATTCCTATCCATGACAGTCTTATCCCACTGAACTAAAGTATGATTCCTATCCATGACAGTCTTATCCCACTGAACTAAAGTATGATTCCTATCCATGACAGTCTTATCCCACTGAACTAAAGTATGATTCCTATCCATGACAGTCTTATCCCACTGAACTAAAGTATGATTCCTATCCATGACAGTCTTATCCCACTGAACTAAAGTATGATTCCTATCCATGACAGTCTTATCCCACTGAACTAAAGTATGATTCCTATCCATGACAGTCTTATCTCACTGAACTAAAGTATGATTCCTATCCATGACAGTCTTATCCCACTGAACTAAAGTATGATTCCTATCCATGACAGTCTTATCCCACTGAACTAAAGTATGATTCCTATCCATGACAGTCTTATCCCACTGAACTAAAGTATGATTCCTATCAATGACAGTCTTATCCCACTGAACTAAAGTATGATTCCTATCCATGACGGTCTTATCCCACTGAACTAAAGTATGATTCCTATCCATGACGGTCTTATCCCACTGAACTAAAGTATGATTCCTATCCATGACAGTCTTATCCCACTGAACTAAAGTATGATTCCTATCCATGAAAGTCTTATCCCACTGAACTAAAGTATGATTCCTATCCATGACAGTCTTATCCCACTGAAATAAAGTATGATTCCTATCCATGACGGTCTTATCCCACTGAACTAAAGTATGATTCCTATCCATGACAGTCTTATCCCACTGAACTAAAGTATGATTCCTATCCATGACAGTCTTATCCCACTGAAATAAAGTATGATTCCTATCCATGACGGTCTTATCCCACTGAACTAAAGTATGAT
Organism: Salvelinus fontinalis; assembly: GCF_029448725.1. Lineage (NCBI taxonomy): Eukaryota > Metazoa > Chordata > Actinopteri > Salmoniformes > Salmonidae > Salvelinus > Salvelinus fontinalis. The sequence goes on from NW_026600233.1 coordinate 824,063, forward strand.
TCCTATCCATGACGGTCTTATCCCACTGAACTGAAGTATAATTCTTATCCATGACGGTCTTATCCCACTGAACTAAAGTATGATTCCTATCCATGACGGTCTTATCCCACTGAACTAAAGTATGATTCCTATCCATGACGGTCTTATCCCACTGAACTAAAGTATGATTCCTATCCATGACGGTCTTATCCCACTGAACTAAAGTATGATTCTTATCCATGACGGTCTTATCCCACTGAACTAAAGTATGATTCTTATCCATGATGGTCTTATCCCACTGAACTAAAGTATGATTCTTATCCATGATGAATCCATGATGAGTCCTCTAACTATGGTCCAGAGTCAGTCACTTTTTTATATAACAGTTCAACAAATATACACAGTACATACATGCTGTCTGCGATAACACAGTAAAGTCAATGACTTATTTCCATTGTGGTCCCTTTATGTATTTCACTGTCTATGGCTGCTATGTGGGTAAAAACATCAACTTGAACTTGTTATCTCTCTCTGGGTTCTCCAGATACTACAGCGTTCCCATTGCCACCCTGGATTTCTCCTCCCTGTATCCCTCCATCATGATGGCCCACAACCTCTGTTACACCACCCTGCTTCAGAAGGGCTCAGCAGAGAAGCTGGGGTAAGAGTCACTCTTGTTGTCGTTTCACTAACCAGGGCTCGAGGGAGTAGGGGAGGAGAGGAGGAGGGAGTACAGGAGGAGGGAGGAGAGGAGGAGGGTGGAGGGAAGAGAGGAGGAGGGAGTAGGGGAGGAAGGAGGAGGGAGTAGGGGAGAAGGGAGGAGAGGACGAGGGAGGGGGAGGGAGGAGGGATTGGAGCCCATTGAGTTTCCTCTTAAGGATCGGCCCCTTTTTTTCAATTTTTGCCTAAAATGACATAACAAAATCTAACTGAAGCCCAGGCCCTGAAGCAAGGATATGCATTTTCTTGGTATCTTTTGAAAGGAAATACTTTGAAGTTTGTGGAAATGTGAAAGGAATGTAGGAGAATATAACACATTCGATCTGGTAAAAGATAATACATAGAAACAAAACTACGTTTTTTGTATTTTTTTGTACCATCATTATTGAAAGAGAAAGGCCATAATGTATTTTTACAGCCCAGGTGAAATTTAGAATTTGGCCAATAGATGGCAGCAGTGTACGTGCAACGTTTTAGACTGATCCAATGAACCATTGCATTTCGGTTCAAGCTTTTGTGTCAAGACTGCCCAAATGTGCCTAATTTGTTTATTAATAACTTGTTCAAAACTTTGCACTCTCCTCAAACAATAGCATGGTATTATTTCACTGTAATAGCTACTGTAAATTGGACAGTGCAGTTAGATTAACAAGAATTTAAGCTTTCTGCCAATATCATATTTGTCTATGTCCTGGGAAACATTCTTGTTACTTACAACCTCATGCTAATCGCATTAGCTTACGTTAGCTCAATCGTCCCGCAGGGGACCCACCAATCCTGAAGAAGTTTTAAGAATCTATTCATTATGGTCACAATCTAAGAATGAGAAAACATAACATTTAAGGCTCATGAAGCCTTCTCTAAACCTTTATATCAAATTAAATCAAAAATCATATTTGTCACATGTGTCGAATACAACAGGTAGACCTTACAGTGCAATACTTACTTAAGGGCTGTATAGATGCTTCATAAATCATTCATTACCAATTATCATGCCATATAAAGGGTAGCAAAAAGGGTTGAATTCATTTGTCTTATTATGAACTTCCATTAATCCAGAGTGTGATGGAACACAGTCACAGTGAGGAGGAGGTGTGATTGTGATCAATCCAGAGTGTGATGGAACACAGTCACAGTGAGGAGGAAGTGTGATTGTGATCAATCCAGAGTGTGATGGAACACAGTCACAGTGAGGAGGAGGTGTGATTGTGATCAATCCAGAGTGTGATGGAACACAGTCACAGTGAGGAGGAGGTGTGATTGTGATCAATCCAGTGTGATGGAACACAGTCACAGTGAGGAGGAGGTGTGATTGTGATCAATCCAGAGTGTGATGGAACACAGTCACAGTGAGGAGGAGGTGTGATTGTGATCAATCCAGAGTGTGATGGAACACAGTCACAGTGAGGAGGAGGTGTGATTGTGATCAATCCAGAGTGTGATGGAACACAGTCACAGTGAGGAGGAGGTGTGATTGTGATCAATCCAGAGTGTGATGGAACACAGTCACAGTGAGGAGGAGGTGTGATTGTGATCAATCCAGTGTGTGATGGAACACAGTCACAGTGAGGAGGAGGTGTGATTGTGATCAATCCAGAGTGTGATGGAACACAGTCACAGTGAGGAGGAGGTGTGATTGTGATCGGAACTCTGCAAACAGTTCTATTTGGAGACCCCTGTCAACACGTTTGGAACCTCTTTGTGGTGGATACATATCACTTCGACAACAACAACAGATAGAACAACAACCAACAATAGCTACATCTTGAGATACAAAATGCAACAAAACATAAGCTTTGATATGTTGCTTTACAGTGTGCTGTTTTGGGCCAAGGTCCAAGCCTGTCAGAAGAAAACAGAGAAAGGACATGTGGAATATTCCAGGGGAAGATAGGGGATTCCACTGTCTGGTGAATATGAATAGGAGATGAACAGAGAGTAGAGAGGCATCTTGGGAAATCCGCCTGCTTGGCTCTGGCATGTTTTTAATTTCCCTTTAATCCCAGAAGCAGACGTTTAACCAACCAATTCATTTCATCACCACATTAAATCCCCTGAAGGTCTGAAATTATCTCGGTGTATGCATCCCAAATTGCCCTATTGGCCCTGGTCAAAAGTAGTGCACTATATAGGGAATAGGGTGTCATTCTGGTCAAAAGTAGTGCACTATATAGGGAATAGGGTGTCATTCTGGTCAAAAGTAGTGCACTATATAGGGAATTGGGTGTCATTCTGGTCAAAAGTAGTGCACTATATAGGGAATTGCGTGCCATTGGTAACGCTCCCTGTGTTAAGTGTTTGGGTCGACCCAGGCACATATGAATATTATCTGCTAGGACTTTAGTTGTTACTGTAAGACATAGGTACGGTGTCCATATTAGGAAAGCCTCGCTTCTGCTGAGACGGCCCAGTGAGGGTAGTGCGTACGGCCCACTGAGGGTAGTGCGTACGGCCCAGTGAGGGTAGTGCGTACGGCCCACTGAGGGTAGTGCGTACGGCCCAGTGAGGGTAGTGCGTACGGCCCACTGAGGGTAGTGCGTACGGCCCAGTGAGGGTAGTGCGTACGGCCCACTGAGGGTAGTGCGTACGGCCCACTGAGGGAGGTGCGTACGGCCCACTGAGGGTAGCGCGTACGGCCCAGTGAGGGTAGCGCGTACGGCCCAGTGAGGGTAGCGCGTACGGCCCAGTGAGGGTAGCACGTACGGCCCAGTGAGGGTAGCGCGTACGGCCCACTGAGGGTAGCGCGTACGGCCCAGTGAGGGTAGCGCGTACGGCCCAGTGAGGGTAGCGCGTACGGCCCAGTGAGGGTAGTGCGTACGGCCCAGTGAGGGTAGTGCGTACGGCCCAGTGAGGGTAGTGCGTACGGCCCAGTGAGGGTGGTGCGTACGGCCCAGTGAGGGTAGTGCGTACGGCCCAGTGAGGGTAGTGCGTACGGCCCAGTGAGGGTGGTGCGTACGGCCCAGTGAGGGTAGTGCGTACGGCCCAGTGAGGGTAGTGCGTACGGCCCAGTGAGGGTGGTGCGTACGGCCCAGTGAGGGTGGTGCGTACGGCCCAGTGAGGGTAGTGCGTACGGCCCAGTGAGGGTGGTGCGTACGGCCCAGTGAGGGTAGTGCGTACGGCCCAGTGAGGGTAGCGCGTACGGCCCAGTGAGGGTGGTGCGTACGGCCCAGTGAGGGTAGTGCGTACGGCCCAGTGAGGGTAGTCCGAACGGCCCAGTGAGGGTAGTCCGAACGGCCCAGTACATCACTGGGGCCAAGTTTCCTGCCATCCAGAACCTCTATACCAGGTGGTGTCAGAGGAAGGCCCTAAAAATGGACAAAGACTCCAGCCAAGACTGCTTCATAGGTAGTAAAATAGTTAAGCCATAAGACTGCTTCATAATATCAATCATAATATCATCATACCCTCTGCATATCTATGAAACATGGTGAAAATAGATCCATGTCTCTGGGCTTTTTCTCTCAGTTTCAGAATCTGGAGTACCTCTACATTAAGGGATGTTTTACTCAAATCCTTCCATCTGGGAAAATCCACCTTCCAATTCTGCAACATATCTCCTTGATAGATAAATGGGGAATTGACTCAGAGTGTGATTGTCATATTGTGACATACTGTGATTGTCATATTGGGCCTAATACATTCAGAGATTTAGTTACGTGATTTGACCATATGAGGTTATAGAATTGCCCCAGATGTTTTCCATGGCATGACTCAGTTACAAAGTCTCATCATTAGTGAATCCTGTGTAGATGATTTGTCAGAGGTACTATGCAGAATAATGAATATAAAGTCACTTATAAAGTTATATATAGACGGAAACTCTCTCTAGTCCTCTCTATATATTTACGGAACCTCTCTCTAGTCTTAAGTATTTGACATTTAATAATTTACAGATGTTTTGCAGTTGTGACAATGCTTGGATCATTACATGGGCAAAGGGGTGCAGGCAGGTTGAAGTGATCATGCTTAGTCCGTATGCTAAAACCGGTAAGTATGCTTTGGAGGACTTGATATGCCTGTCGGACAATGGACTAGACACACCTAATTTTGTCAAGTACACAGAAGCCAACTGCACAACAGAGGTGGGCTTTGTGCTCTTTGCTGCGACTTGCCTGGGAGTCCTGTTCTTCATGCTGGTGGTGTTGGTCCATAACCTGGCCGGTCCCTACCTCCTCCCCCTCTACCACATCACCCTTGGCTGGCTGTCGGAGGCCATGCGATCCAACACCAGGGGGCGCTACCACTACGATGTGTTTGTCTCCTATAGTGGGAAGGACGAGCGCTGGGTGGTGGAGGAGCTGCTACCCAACCTGGAGCAGAGGGGTCCCCCTTTCCTGCGCCTCTGTCTGCACAGCAGGGACTTCCAGCTGGGGAAGGACATTGTGGAGAACATCACAGACAGCCTCTACCGGAGCCGACACACCGTCTGCCTAGTCAGCCGCCACTACCTGCGCAGTAACTGGTGCTCCCTGGAGATGAAGCTGGCCACCTCCAGGCTGCAGGTGGAGCAAAGGTTCATCCTCCTCCTAGTCTTCCTGGAGAAGATCCCCCCTCGCCGGCTGTCTGCCCACCACAGGCTGGCTCGCCTAGTGAAGACCAGGACCTATCTCGACTGGCCCCTGGACCCCATCAGCACCAGGCATTCTGGGACAGACTGTGGGCTAAACTGAAACCTCAGACTGAAGCGTGAGGTCAGAGGTTTATGTAAGACATTGTGGTCTGAAATGTGACATCAGAGGTTGATGTTGAACCTTGTGTTATTGCAGATGTAATGTTGATACATATGTTGAGGTGTTGAACTTGTGGTACAAAATGTCTTCCGCTATTTGAGATGTGTTTAGACAACTCTGATGAAGTCATTTTAAATGCTCTGTACTTTTTCTTTTTTCTTTTATCTGAAATTACTTAGAAATAATCCTATTTAAATTATTTAGAAAATATCTTATTTAAATTACTTCCAATGCATCTTTTTACTTCCCCAAATTTGATCAGATCCTGTTTTTATTTTTGAACACCTAATCGCTAACCCATGTCTTTGTTTGTATATGTGTTGCTAAGAGGAATTGAAAAAGGGTGGGATTTAGCTCTGTTTCTGTTTAATTTCAGATAACAACTATTGTTTTGTTTGCAATGTATTGCTGCTGTAAATAACAATACATGAATGACCAATGACCATGAAGCAGTTATTAATGACTATACATGAATGACCAATGACCATGAAGCAGTTATTAATGACTATACATGAATGACCAATGACCATGAAGCAGTTATTAATGACTATACATGAATGACCAATGACCATGAAGCAGTTATTAATGACTTTACATAAATGACCATGAAGCAGTTATTTTTATTTCAACATCTATCAAAGAGTTTTGTACAGAAATGTAGTTGGTATTTCTTTATCTAAATGTGTTGCTATTTCTTTATCTACATGTGTCTCTAGTTGTTTAACTAAATATTTTGCTCATTCTTTTGTCACGCCCTGGCCATAGAGAGGCTTTTATTCTCTATTTTGGTTAGGCCAGAGTGTGACTAGGGTGGGCATTCTAGTTTCTTTATTTCTATGTTTTCTGTTTCTATGTTTTGGCCGGGTATGGTTCTCAATCAGGGACAGCTGTCTATCGTTGTCTCTGATTGCGGATCAAACTTAGGCAGCCTGTTTTTCCACCTTAGTTGTGGGTAGTTGACTTTGTTAGTGGCCTGTATGGCCCTAGTCAGCGTCACGTTCGTTTGAGGTTTTTCTTGTTTTTGTTGGCGACATTCATAATAAAAAGTAATGTACGCTCACCACGCTGCACCTTGGTCCGGTCATTTCCCTGACGACGTTCGTGACATCTTTATCTAAATGTGTTGCTAGGTCTTTATCTAAATGTGTTGCTAGGTATTTATCTAAATGTGTTGCTAGGTCTTTATCTAAATGTGTTGCTAGGTCTTTATCTAAATGTAGTTGCTAGGTCTTTATCTAAATGTAGTTGCTAGGTCTTTATCTAAATGTGTTGCTAGGTCTTTATCTAAATGTGTTGCTAGGTCTTTATCTAAATGTAGTTGCTAGGTCTTTATCTAAATGTGTTGCTAGGTCTTTATCTAAATGTGTTGCTAGGTCTTTATCTAAATGTGTTGCTAGGTCTTTATCTAAATGTAGTTGCTAGGTCTTTATCTAAATGTAGTTGCTAGGTCTTTATCTAAATGTAGTTGCTATGTCTTTATCTAAATGTAGTTGCTAGGTCTTTATCTAAATGTAGTTGCTAGGTCTTTATCTAAATGTAGTTGCTAGGTCTTTATCTAAATGTAGTTGCTAGGTCTTTATCTAAATGTGTTGCTAGGTCTTTATCTAAATGTGTTGCTAGGTCTTTATCTAAATGTAGTTGCTAGGTCTTTATCTAAATGTAGTTGCTAAGTCTTTATCTAAATGTAGTTGCTAGGTCTTTATCTAAATGTAGTTGCTAGGTCTTTATCTAAATGTAGTTGCTAGGTCTTTATCTAAATGTAGTTGCTAGGTCTTTATCTAAATGTGTTGCTAGGTCTTTATCTAAATGTGTTGCTAGGTCTTTATCTAAATGTGTTGCTAGGTCTTTATCTAAATGTGTTGCTAGGTCTTTATCTAAATGTAGATGTTAGGTCTTTATCTAAATGTAGTTGCTAGGTCTTTATCTAAATGTAGTTGCTAGGTCTTTATCTAAATGTGTTGCTAGGTCTTTATCTAAATGTAGTTGCTAGGTGTTTATCTAAATGTGTTGCTAGTTATTTATCTAAATGTGTTGCTAGGTCTTTATCTAAATGTGTTGCTAGGTCTTTATCTAAATGCGTTGCTAGGTCTTTATCTAAATGTAGTTGCTTGTTTTGATACATGTCTTCACTCATGGGCGGGGGAGGTGTCCCCCTTTCTGGACAATGAAGTCATGTTTGTGAGTTGGAGGAAACCTAGTTTTGTTGTGTTATTTCATTATTGTTTATGCTTTTGATAAAGGCATACAGCCGAAACGTTGGAAACTGTCTTGTGTTTCTGTTTTTAAATAAAAAGCGTCCCTGCATTAGAATTACTCATTGTATTGTTATATTCTAGAATGCTTCCATATTCTCTATTCCATATGTTCTTAGATCTGACACATGCAGAACAGATAACCGTCCCCTACTGAGGCCAGCTTTCAGCAGCTTGACCAGGCTATCAATGCTCTGACTACAGTAGACCACAGAGTAAGCCTGCTATGTCTGCCTAACCTCCATTATCATGCTGTCTGATGGAGACAACAGCCTTCTCAGTACCATCGACAAAGAAGCATGGTCCCTCCAGCTAAAGGTCAGGTCTTCCCCGGTAGTGACCTTGCCTGACCCCTGAAGAATTCTGCTGCTTGAGGTCTAAGCTTTTATTTTATTTTACCCTTAATTTACCAGGTACGTTGACTGAGAACACATTCTCGTTTACAGCAACGACCTGCTGAATAGTTACAGGGAAGTGAAATGTGCCAATTGGAAGCTGTGGATTATTAGGTGGCCATGATGGTATGTGGGGGGTATGGGATGCAGGAGGGTATGGGATGCAGGAGGGTATGGGATGCAGGGTGGTATGGGATGCAGGAGGGTATGGGATGCAGGAGGGTATGGGATGCAGGGTGGTATGGGATGCAGGAGGGTATGTGATGCAGGGTGGTATGGGATGCAGGAGGGTATGGGATGCAGGAGGGTATGGGATGCAGGGGGGTATGGGATGCGGGGGGGGTATGGGATACAGTGTGGTATTCTGCCGGCAAAAAATGAAGATCAGGGTACAAACCCAATGTGTGCCAGAACATCTCTCTATGTCAAAGGTCAAGGCCTTCCCAGGTCTTCTGAACAGGTCAATGTAGGAGTAGGTCAAGGTCCCATACAGACAGCAGACAGACCAGTCTATAATCCCACAGGGGTCCCAGGCATTATCAAGCTGACTGCGGGCTCCATAGAGAGCAGGGGGGTACACAAACATGACATTTTCACAGGGAAAGCCAGGGGGAAGGAGACTGGATATGTCTGAGGTTCCTGGTTGTGTGGGGTTACGGAGGTGAGGGGGAGGAAGAGAAATCACAAGTCTTCTGCTGTGTTTTCAACCACACAGTGTAGCTCTGTCATACTGTACATTCCTATAGAGTGGAAGAGATAGCTTTTAGTGAGTACAGTAGGATATTTAACCAGAATAGAACAGGTACCTTTTAGTGAGTACAGTAGGATATCTAACCAGAGTAGAACAGATTGGTTTTAGTGAGTACAGTAAAAAATATAACCAGAGTGGGATCTCAAAGCATGCAGCCCCAGAGTAATAATGTCATTATAGAGGCATGGGCTGTGAAGAGGACTACAGCCCCAGAGTAATAATGTCATTATAGGGGCATGGGCTCTGAAGAGGACTACAGCCCCAGAGTAATAATGTCATTATAGAGGCATGTCACAGGGCTCTGAAGAGGACTACAGCCACAGAGTAATAATGTCATTATAGAGGCATGGGCTCTGAAGAGGACTACAGCCCCAGAGTAATAATGTCATTATAGAGGCATGGGCTCTGAAGAGGACTACAGCCCCAGAGTAATAATGTCATTATAGAGGCATGTCACAGGGCTCTGAAGAGGACTACAGCCCCAGAGTAATAATGTCATTATTGAGGCATGGGCTCTGAAGAGGACTACAGCCCCAGAGTAATAATGTCATTATAGAAGCATGGGATCTGAAGAGGACTACAGCCCCAGAGTAATAATGTCATTATAGAGGCATGTCACAGGGCTCTGAAGAGGACTACAGCCCCAGAGTAATAATGTTATTATAGAGGCATGGGCTCTGAAGAGGACTACAGTCCCAGAGTAATAATAATAATAATTAATAATGTCAACAGCATAACTACATGAAAGACTTTACCCACTTCCTCTTTCGATATTTATATTTACATGTACAAGATAATTTATTAAGTACAACTAAAATGAAGTACAGTACTCTAATTCATATTTCATTACAATCTGCTGATGTTTTAGTGAGACTCAACGGTCTTCTGAAATCTATCACGTCCAAACAGGTCCTTAATGTGAATAGTATTTTTATAGACAGTATTTTTATTTTCAGGAACTGAAAGAGAGAGGTGTAAAAACAGGTCAAAATAGACTTTCACAAGATGTTTAACACTCAGTGTGACTGTGCTGTACAAACAGGATGCTGCTCCTCGGAAGCATTCAGACATCAACTGTGGCGGTCAGAGAACACGTTGCAACTCTGCATTCTTCATTGACTGTGGGACATTTTATTGTTCCTTTACTTTTGGAACCAAACTAACAATTAAATATTTACTTCTGTTACCTTGAGATACAATTCAACTGCAGGGTGAAAGGGCAGAACATTGGAACAACCAAAAGGTATGAGCTGCTGTTAGTTACCAAGGAGGAACCCATCTGACAAACAACAAGAAGAGAGACTCCATACTGTTTACAGCGTTCACAAGGATGGTACTGTATCAAACCAACGTTCTACAGATATCCACCAGAACCAAACTATTCTGATTATTATCTCAGTAGATTTGACTGACGTTGTGAGAGATGAGAGCTATGTTTTCCCACCCTGCCGTCCTGTTCCTGTGGATTCAGAGTGCTAGTGGATGGGTGCATCCTAAATGCCAGATTTATGACAGCGGTGATGACTTGGGACACTTTCGCATCTGGACCTGCACCCACCTACCTCGTCATGCAGAACATTACACTGCTGCCTGTGAAGATGTCACAACCATTGAGGAGGATCTACTTGGACTTCCCCCTAATATCAATACCCTCTGCATATCTATGAAACATGGTGAAAATAGATCCATGTCTTTGGGCTTTTTCTCTCAGTTTCAGGATCTGGAGTACCTCTACATTAAGGGCTGTTTTAATCAAATCCTTCCAACTGGGAATAGTCACCTTTCAAATCTGCAACATATGTCCTTGATAGGTAAATGGAGAATTGATTCAGAGTGCTGTGATTGTCATATTGGGCCTAATACATTCAGAGATTTAGTCAAGCTGAGTCATTTAATCATATGGGGTTATAGTCTATCAGCAATGGCCCCAGATGTTTTCCATGGCATGACTCAGTTACAAAGTCTCATCATTAGGCAACCCTGTGTAGATGATTTGTCAGAGGTACTATGCAGAATAATGAATATAAAGTCACTTATAGAGCTAAATATAGAAGCACCAGAGATACAATCGTTAAACCAATCAAACTGCTCTATCTTAAACACCAACGAAAGCATGACACCTGTTTTTAACAATCTAGCATTCTCTGACTTCTCATTTGGTGAAATAACACATATAGAGGAAGGTGCACTGGCTTGGCTCCAGAAGCTCACAAGGTTATCTGGGGCTTTCAGCCAGGAAGTCCTACTGCGCCTTCCCCTGTCTGGGATTCAGCAAATCCAGTACTTCAGTTGCTCTGGTAGCAATGAAATAGATATTGAAAGTATCTGTAATGTAGTATTTTTGCTTTCAATCAAGGAAATATTTTTGCCCAATGACATTATAAGTAGCCTCTCCGTGTCCAGTGTTGAATTGTGCGTTGGGCTAGAATATATGTATTTACATGGACCTGGCATTTTCCATTCTACTCTATATTTGGAATGGCATTTTATTTCCAGTCTCAAAAACCTTAACCAATTAACAATAGACGGCCTGAGCGATAACAGACTTGATATTTGCTCTTTCCAAAAACAACCAATCACATGGTTAACAGAACTGACTTTAAGGTTGAACAAGCTACACATGCTTTTTGCAAAACAATTTATCTGTCTTGTTACGCTGCAGTATCTGGATTTAACACAGAATTTAATTTCAAACATTGAAGACTTTGCTTTCCTGGGGTTGATAGATCTGGTGTCCTTAGACATTACAAGTAATAAGATAACACAGATAAATGCAAACACATTTTTTGGTTTACATAGTTTGACATGGTTAGACCTCAGGAACAATCCACTTATTCACAACATTGAGGCAATGTCTTTCACACACCTCACGTCTCTTAGACAAGTGTTTCTCGGGCAAGTGAACAATCCACTAACAGAACCTGTGATCAAGCTGAATCTGACACTTATATTTGGTGCCATTCTGAGTCAGCTGACTCATCTGTACATTAGTTCAGCTATGAGGCCAATGCAGTTGACTATCGGCAGTAACATCACATCTAAACAGAACCTGAGTCTCCAGCTCAAAGGCCAGACAGTGTCATTTGAGGACTGTGACAGACCTTTCTTTCAGTCTGTAACCCATCTTCATGCTGATGCTGAAGAATTCCTTTGTGGATCTGAATTCATGGGAAAGTTCTTCACGTCTGTGGAGACATTTTACTACAGATCTAAGCTTACAGCTAAAAGGGTTGATTTAACATCAATTAATCAGCTGATTCACCTGAGGAGACTGACTCTACGACAGGTGGATCTTTTAACACAGCGGTCTGCCGACATCATTTTTCACAACTTGACCAAACTGGAGGTTCTGGAACTTGACAACTGCAGGATTTTTTCTTTGGAGGGGAGTTTAACTAAAGACTTGAAATCTTTGAAAAGATTTCATTTGCATATAGAGAACATTTATAATGTATTCTACAGCTTTACTGAACCTCTCTCTAGTCTTAAGTATTTGACATTTGACAATTTACAGATGTTTTGCAGTTGTGACAATGCTTGGCTCATTACATGGGCAAAGGGGTGCAGGCAGGTTGAAGTGATCATGCTTAGTCCGTATACATATCCAATTATGTATGCTTTGGAGGACTTGATATGCTTGTTGGACAATGGAATAGACACACCTAATTTTGTCAGGTACACAGAAGCCAACTGCACAACAGAGGTTGGCTTTGTGCTCTTTGCTGCGACTGGCCTGGGAGTCCTGTTCTTCATGCTGGTGGTGTTGGTCCATAACCTGGCCGGTCCCTACCTCCTCCCCCTCTACCACATCACTCTTGGCTGGCTGTCGGAGGCCATGCGATCCAACACCAGGGGGCGCTACCACTACGATGCGTTTGTCTCCTATAGCGGGAAGGATGAGCGCTGGGTGGTGGAGGAGCTGCTACCCAACCTGGAGCAGAGGGGTCCTCCTTTCCTGCGCCTCTGTCTGCACAGCAGGGACTTCCAGCTGGGGAAGGACATTGTGGAGAACATCACAGACAGCCTTTACCGGAGCCGACACACCGTCTGCCTAGTCAGCCGCCACTACCTGCACAGTAACTGGTGCTCCCTGGAGATGAAGCTGGCCACCTCCAGGCTGCAGGTGGAGCAAAGGGACATCCTCCTCCTAGTCTTCCTGGAGAAGATCCCCCCTCGCCGGCTGTCTGCCCACCACAGGCTGGCTCGCCTGGTGAAGACCAGGACCTATCTGGACTGGCCCCTGGACCCCAATCAGCACCAGGCTTTCTGGGACAGACTGTGGGCCAAACTGAAACCTCCGACTGAAGCATGACATCAGTGATTGATATTGAACCTTGTGGACTGAAATGTGACATCATAAGATGATGTAGAACCTTGTGGACTGACATGTGACACCAGAGGTTGATGTAGAACCTTGTGGACTGACATGTGACACCAGAGGTTGATGTAGAACCTTGTGGACTGAAATGTGACATCAGAGGTTGATGTAGGACCGTGTGTTATTGCAGATGTAATGTTGACACATATGTTGAGGTGTTGAATTTGTTGTTAAAAGTCCTCTGTACAAAATGTCTACCACTGTTTGAGATTTGTTTTGTCAATTCCTTTTAAATGCTCTGTCTGGAGTGTACTTTTTGTGATTCATCTGAAATTACTTATAATAATCTTATTTAAATTGTCCATAAAAAAGCAAAAACATTTTTTAAATTCCCAACATTTCATCAGATCCTATTTGTATATTTGAACACCTAATTGCTAACACATATCTTTGTTTGTATATTTGTTGCTAAGAGGAACTGAAAAAGGGTGTGATTTAGCGAATTTCGGTTCTATTTCAGACAACAACTACTGTGTACTGCTGTGAATGACAATACATAAATGACCAATGACCATGAAGCAGTTATTAATGACTATACATGAATACCACGATGCAGTTATTTTATTTGAACATCGATCGAAGAGTTTTGTACAGAAATGTAGCTGCTATTTGTTTACCAAAATGTAGTTGCTAATTGTTTAACTAAATGTAGTTGCTAGTTTTTTTATTAAATGTGTTGTTAGTTGTTTAACTAAAATGTAGTTGCTAATTGTTTAACTAAATCATGTTGGTATTTGTTTAACTAAATGTGTTGCTAGTTGTTCAACTAATTGTAGTTGTTAGTTGTTTAACTAATTGCAGTTGTTAGTTGTTTAACTAAATGTTGTTTAACTATATGTAGTTGCTAAGTGTTTAACTAAATCTAGTTGCTAGTTGTTGAACAACATGCTGTTGCTAGTTGTATAACTAAATCTAGTTGCTAGTTGTTTAACTTTTTGTAGATGCTAGTTGTTTAACTATATGTAGTTGCTAGTTGTTTAACTATATGTAGTTGCTAGTTGTTGAACAACATGCTGTTGCTAGTTGTATAACTAAATCTAGTTGCTAGTTGTTTAACTAAATGTGTTGCTAGTTGTTTAATTAAATGTAGTTGCTATTTCTTTAACCAATTGTCGTTTCTAGTTGTTTACCTAAATGTAGTTGCTAGGTGTTGAACTAAATGTGTTGCTAGTTGTTTCACTAAATGTGTTGCTAGTTGTATACCTAAAGGTGTTGCTTGAGTGTAGCCTGCATATGGTTCATGACACATATATTTCATACATTTCTTCACTCATGGGCGTGGGGAGGTGTACCCCTTTCTGGACAATGAAGTAATTTCTGTGCAATATTTGAGGTAAAATTTTTCATTATTGTTTATGCTTTTGATATAGCCATTCATCCGAAATGTTGGAAACTGTCTTGTGTTAAAAAAAGCGTCCCTGCATTAGAATGACTCATTGTATTGTTATATTCTAGAATGCCTCCATATTCTCTATTCCATATGTTCTTAGATCTGACACATGCAGAACAGATAACTGTCCCCTACTGAGGCCAGCTTTCAACAGCTTGACCAGGCTATCAATGCTCTGACTACAGTAGACCACAGAGTAAGCCTGATATGGCTGGGTAACCTCCATTATCATGTTGTCTGATCAGTTCTAGCCACAGATAAGCATCATCCCTCCAGCTAAAGGTTAGGTCTTCACCAGTGGTAACCTTGCCTGAGACCTGCAGAATTATCCTACTAGAGTCCAAGGCTTGAGTTCTGTTTTATTTCATCTTTATTTTACCAGTTAAGTTGACAGAGAACACATCATCATTTACAGCAACGACCTGGGGAATAGTTACAGGGGAGAGGAGGGATGAGCCAAAGCTGGGGAGAGTTAGATGGCCATGACGGTATGAGGTCCAGATATGAAATGTAGCCAGGACACCGGGGTTAACACCTCTACTCTTATGATAAGTGCCATGGGATCTTTAGTGACCACAGAGACTCAAGACATCAATTTTACATCCCATCCAGAAGTTGCCACGGTAAACAAGGCAATGTCCCCAATCACAGCCCTGGTGCTTTTGGGTATTTTATTTAGACCAGAGGAAATGGTGCCTCCTACTGGCCCTCCAACACCATTTCCAGCAGCATCTGATCTCCCATCCAGGGACCGACTGGGACGACTGGGACAGACTGGGACCGACTGGGACGACTGGGACCGTCTGGGACCGTCTGGGACCGACTGGGACCGACTGGGACCGACTGGGACGACTGGGACGACTGGGACGACTGGGACCGACTGGGACCGACTGGGACGACTGGGACCGACTGGGACGACTGGGACGACTGGGACCGACTGGGACGACTGGGACCGACTGGGACGACTGGGACGACTGGGACAGACTGGGACCGACTGGGACAGACTGGTACCGACTGGGACCGACTGGGACGACTGGGACGACTGGGACGACTGGGACGTCTGGGACCGACTGGGACCGACTGGGACCGACTGGGACGACTGGGACCGACTGGGACGACTGGGACGACTTGGACCGACTTGGACCGACTGGGACGACTGGGACAGACTGGGACGACTGGGACAGACTGGTACCGACTGGGACGACTGGGACCGACTGGGACGACTGGTACCGACTGGGACGACTGGGACAGACTGGTACCGACTGGGACCATCTGGGACGACTGGGACAGACTGGTACCGACTGGGACCATCTGGGACGACTGGGACGACTGGGACCGACTGGGACGACTGGGACAGACTGGGACGACTGGGACCGACTGGGACAGACTGGTACCGACTGGGACCATCTGGGACGACTGGGACGACTGGGACGGACTGGGACCGACTGGGACGACTGGGACGACTGGGACCGACTGGGACCGTCTGGGACGACTGGGACGACTGGGACCGTCTGGGACGACTGGGACCGACTGGGACGACTGGGACGACTGGGACAGACTGGGACGACTGGGACGACTGGGACCGACTGGGACCGTCTGGGACCGACTGGGACGACTGGGACCGTCTGGGACAGACTGGGACGACTGGGACCGTCTGGGACGACTGGGACGACTGGGACGACTGGGACCGACTGGGACCGACTGGGACGACTGGGACGACTGGGACCGACTGGGACGACTGGGACGACTGGGACCGACTGGGACGACTGGGACCGACTGGGACGACTGGGACGACTGGGACAGACTGGGACCGACTGGGACAGACTGGTACCGACTGGGACGACTGGGACCGACTGGGACGACTGGGACGACTGGGACGACTGGGACGACTGGGACGTCTGGGACCGACTGGGACCGACTGGGACCGACTGGGACGACTGGGACGACTGGGACCGACTGGGACGACTGGGACGACTTGGGACAGACTGGGACGACTGGGACAGACTGGTACCGACTGGGACGACTGGGACCGACTGGGACGACTGGGACGACTGGTACCGACTGGGACGACTGGGACAGACTGGTACCGACTGGGACCATCTGGGACGACTGGGACGACTGGGACGACTGGTACCGACTGGGACGACTGGGACAGACTGGTACCGACTGGGACCATCTGGGACGACTGGGACGACTGGGACGACTGGGACCGACTGGGACGACTGGGACAGACTGGGACGACTGGGACCGACTGGGACAGACTGGTACCGACTGGGACCATCTGGGACGACTGGGACGACTGGGACGGACTGGGACCGACTGGGACGGACTGGGACGACTGGGACGACTGGGACCGACTGGGACCGACTGGGACGACTGGGACCGTCTGGGACGACTGGGACCGACTGGGACGACTGGGACGACTGGGACAGACTGGGACGACTGGGACGACTGGGACCGACTGGGACCGTCTGGGACCGACTGGGACGACTGGGACGACTGGGACCGTCTGGGACAGACTGGGACGACTGGGACCGTCTGGGACGACTGGGACGACTGGGACCGTCTGGGACGACTGGGACGACTGGGACGACTGGGACGACTGGGACCGACTGGGACAGACTGGGACGACTGGGACCGACTGGGACGACTGGGACGACTGGGACGACTGGGACCGACTGGGACCGACTGGTACCGACTGGGACGACTGGGACGACTGGGACCGTCTGGGACGACTGGGACAGACTGGGACCATCCCTGCTGAGCTTCAGAAACAAGCCAGCAGTGGGATGCAGGGCGGTATTCTGCTGGCAGCAAATGAAGGAGTGGACTAACAAGAGAAGGAGTGGACTAACAAGAGAAGGAGTGGACTAACAAGAGAAGGAGTGGACTAACAAGAGAAGAGTGGACTAACAAGAGAAGGAGTGGACTAACAAGAGAAGGAGTGGACTAACAAGAGAAGGAGTGGACTAACAAGAGAAGGAGTGGACTAACAAGAGAAGGAGTGGACTAACAAGAGAAGGAGTGGAATAACAAGAGAAGGACCTAACAACAACAGTGGGTGATAGAGCATCTTTATAGATCAAAGGTCAAGGACTCCCCAGTTCTTCTGAACAGGTCAATGTAGGAGTAGGTGAAGGTCCCATACAGACAGCAGACAGACCAGTCTATAATCCCACAGGGGTCCCAGGCATTATCAAGCTGACTACGGGCTCCATAGAGAGCAGGGGGGAACACAAACATGACATTGTCACAGGGAAAGCCAGGGGGGAGGAGACTGGAGATGTCTGAGGTTCCTGGTTGGGTGGGGTTACAGAGATGAGGGGGCGGAAGAAGAATCACAAGACTTCTGCTGTGTTTTCAGCCACACAATGTAGCTGTCATACTGTACATTCCTATAGAGTGGAACAGATTGGTTTTAGTGAGTACAGTAGGATATCTAACCAGAGTAGAACAGATTGGTTTTAGTGAATACAGTAGGATATCTAACCAGAGTAGAACAGATTGGTTTTAGTGAGTACAGTAGGATATCTAACCAGAGTAGAACAGATTGGTTTTAGTTAGTACAGTAGGATATCTAGCCAGAGTAGAACAGATTGGTTTTAGTGAGTACAGTAGGATATATAACCAGAGTGGGTATTCAATGCATGCAGCCCCAGAGTAATAATGTCATTATAGAGGCATGTCACAGGGCTTGGTTTTATTCCTGTAGCTTTCCTGTAATGCTCTATTTATGTTGAAATTAATCAAAATCTGTTGAAATAATGTGTGTTCCGTATGTAGGAAGCTGAGTCTAATCAGCGATGGGGATGGCAACACATTGGAAAGAACAAACAATCGGAAAACTTTCCAACTGAAGGACCATGTTGAGTACCATGTGAAGTCCTCTAAGCTCATTTGGCAAAGCCCCCAGCCCTCAGCCCTCAACCCCCAACCGTCAGCCCTGAGCCCCCAGCCCCCAGCCCTCAGCCCTCAGCCCTCAACCCCCAGCGCCCAGCCCCCAGCCCTCAGCCCTCAACCCCCAACCCCCAGCCATCAGCCCTCAACCCCCAGCCCCCAGACCTCAGCCGTCAGCCCTCAACCCCCAGCCCCCAGCCCCCAGCCCCCAGCCCTCAGCCCTCAACCCCCAACCCCCAGCCCCTAGCCCCCAGCCCTCAGCCCTCAACCCCCAGCCCCCAGCCCCCAGCCCCCAGCCCTCAACCCTCAGCCCTCAACCCCCAGCCCCCAACCCCCAGCCCCCAGCCCTCAACCCCCAGCCCCCAGCCCTCAACCCCCAGCCCCCAGACCTCAGCCGTCAGCCCTCAACCCCCAGCCCCCAGCCCCCAGCCCCCAGCCCTCAACCCCCAACCCCCAGCCCCTAGCCCTCAGCCCTCAACCCCCAGCCACCAGCCCTCAACCCCCAGCCCTCAACCCCCAGCCCCCAACCCCCAGCCCCCAGCCCTCAACCCCCAGCCCCCAGCCCTCAACCCCCAGACCTCAGCCGTCAGCCGTCAGCCCCCAGCCCTCAGCCCTCAACCCCCAACCCCCAGCCCCTAGCCCCCAGCCCTCAGCCCTCAACCCCCAGCCCCCAGCCCCCAGCCCTCAACCCCCAGCCCCCAGCCCCCAGCCCCCAGCCCTCAGCCCTCAACCCCCAGCCCTCAGCCCTCAGCCCTCAACCCCCAACCCCCAGCCATCAGCCCTCAACCCCCAGCCCCCAGCCCTCAACCCCCAGCCCCCAGCCCTCAGCCCTCAACCCCCAGACCTCAGCCCTCAACCCCCAGCCCCCAGACCTCAGCCCTCAACCCCCAACCCTCAGCCCTCAACCCCCAGCCCCCAGACCTCAGCCCTCAACCCCCAACCCTCAGCCCTCAACCCTCAGCCCCCAACCCCCAACCCTCAACCCTCAGCCCCCAGCCCTCAGCCCTCAGCCCTCAACCCTCAGCCCTCAACCCCCAACCCTCAGCCCTCAGCCCCCAACCCTCAGCCCTCAGCCCTCAATCCTCAGACCTCAGCTCCCAGACCTCAGCCCTCAACCCCCAATCCCCAGCCCTCAACCTTCAGCCCTTAGCCCCCAGCCCTCAATCCTCAGACCTCAGACCTCAGCCCACAGACCTCAGCCCTCAGCCCCCAGCTCTTAGCCCCCAGACCTCTTCCCTCAGCCCCCAGCCCTCATCCCTCAACCCTCAGCCCTCCCTCAGCCTCCAACCCTCAGCCCTCAGGCCTCAGCCCTCAACCCTCAGCCCCCAGACATCAGCCCTTAGCCCCCAGCCCTCATCCCTCAACTCTCAGCCCTCCCTCAGCCCCCAGCCCTCAACCCTCAGCCCTTAGCACTCAGACAGCCCCCAGCCCTCAGCCCTCAACCCTCAACCCTCAGCCCTTAGCCCTCAGCCCTCAACCCTCAGTCCCCAGCCCTCAGCCCTCAACCCTCAGCCCTTAGCCCTTAGCTCCCAGCCCTCAATCCTCAGCTCTCAGCCCTTCCTCAGCCCTTAGCCCAACCCTGGCATGGCTTCCATTAAAGACATGCAGTATGCATTTTGGACTGAACAGTTAAAAGACAAAGTACAAAAGAGGAGATTTGTCTCATGGACAATGTGTTCCAGTAGGCGTGGCCATGACACATGTATGGATCCTGTTGGATATCCTGAACTCGTGATGATAATGATGATGATGTACATCCCAGATGAATGATATGTACTGTACATAGATACACTAAGCACTCTAATCTTCATCCAGATATGCAATAGGTATTTATTTCAGATGTTGACATAAGTTTATGAAAATGGTTATGTGCTACTTATCAATGTGGTACGCCTGGGTTATGAATGTGGTATCATGTGGACCTAGCTACCCATCAAGTATGTGCCGAGGTACCCATCAAGTATGTGCCAAGGTGCCCAACAAGTATGTGCCTAGCTACCCATCAAGCATGTGGCTAGGTACCCATCAAGTGTGGGCCTAGCTACCCATCAAGTATGTGCCGAGGTGCCCATCAAGTATGTGCCTAGCTACCCATCAAGTATGTGCCTAGGTACCCATCAAGTATGTGCCTAGGTACCCATCAAGTGTGGGCCTAGGTACCAATCAAGTATGTGCCTAGCAACCCATCAAGTATGTGCCTAGGTACCCATCAAGCGTGTGCCTAGGTACCCATCAAGCGTGTGCCTAGGTACCCATCAAGCATGTGCCTAGGTACCCACCAAGTGTGGGCCTAGCTACCCATCAAGTGTGTGCCTAGGTACCCATCAAGTGTGTGCCTAGGTACCCATCAAGTATGTGCCTAGGTGCCCATCAAGTATGTGCCTAGGTACCCATCAAGTAGGTGCCGAGGTGCCCATCAAGTATGTGCCTAGCTACCCATCAAGTATGGGCCTAGGTACCCATCAAGTGTGGGCCTAGGTACCCATCAAGTGTGGGCCTAGGTACCCATCAAGTGTGGGCCTAGGTACCCATCAAGCGTGTGCCTAGGTACCCATCAAGTATGTGCCGAGGTGCCCATCAAGTATGTGCCGAGGTACCCATCAAGCATGTGACTAGGTACCCATCAAGTATGTGCCTAGGTATTCCTCAAGTATGTGCCTAGGTACCCATCAAGCATGGGCCTAGGTACCCATCAAGCATGGGCCTAGGTACCCATCAAGTATGGGCCTAGGTACCCATCAAGTATGGGCCTTGGTATCCATCAAGGGTGGGCCTAGGTACCCATCAAGTATGGGCCTTGGTACCCATCAAGTGTGGGCCTAGGTACCCATCAAGTGTGGGCCTTGATACCCATGAAGTGTGGGCCTAGGTACCCATCAAGTGTGGACCTAGGTACCCATGAAGTGTGGGCCTAGGTACCCATCAAGTATGTGGCTTGGTACCCATCAAGTGTGGGCCTAGGTACCCATCAAGTGTGGGTCTAGGTACCCATCAAGTATGGGCCTAGGTACCCATCAAGTGTGGGCCTAGGTACCCATCAAGCGTGGACCTAGGTACCCATCAAGTGTGGGCCTTGGTACCCATCAAGTGTGGGCCTAGGTCCCACCAAGTATGTGCCTTGGTACCCATCAAGTGTGGGCCTAGGTACCCATCAAGTATGGGCCTAGGTACCCATCAAGTGTGGGCCTAGGTACCAATCAAGTGTGGACCTAGGTACCCATCAAGTGTGGACCTAGTGTTACGTTCCCCAGTTTCTGTGTTCTGTTTTGTATTTTAGTGTGTGTGTTTCAGGAGATGGCTTCTGGAAGTACTCTCCAACCAGCTGATTGGTCTACCCCAGGCTAAGTGATGATTGGAGCTGACCCCGCTCCCTCGTCAAGAAGCAGCTGACTCTAATCACCATTGCCACCTGAAGATAAAAGCCAGTGTTCTGTTCAGTAGAAAGGAGATGAGAGAGAGAGATGAGATAAATAGTAGAGATTTGGAGATCAGAGATTGAATATTTTGGAGAGATCGAGAGAAATTAGAGATTAGAGGGAGATTGAGAGAGAGAAAAATTAGATTGTGATATAGTGTTGGTTGTGTATCAGAAAGTGTGGTATGTACTGTTGTTGGTAGCAGTTTTGCTATGTCCTGTGTTTGTGAGTGTTTGTGAAATCGTTAATAATTATTCTGTTTCATTTGTTCCCAGGGGGAAGGAGAAGGCACTTTGGGAGTGCTTAGGCAAGAGGCCTATACCCGTAGTATATTTACTGTCTAGGCACACTAGGTAAGACCTGGGCGGACCACCCCCTGTATTTTGGTTAGGGCACCAGGTGGTGCTAAGTTAGGTAAGTTAAGTGGGTAGATAGGAGAGGGGGAACTTTGATATTTACTTTCTTTGCTTTGGTTCCGTCCAGCCCCTTTTCCCCATATTACCGTGTAAGAAAATAAATCCTAGTAAACGGTAAATTCTGCTTTTGTGTTATCCTTACTCGCACCTACAGTCCATACCTCTTGCACTTCAGAGAGTTGAGTTGTAGCAGGGAGTTGCGTTCCCTCTTCTCAGAGGCGTGCGTAACACTAGGTACCCATCAAGTATGGGCCTTGGTACCCATCAAGCGTGGGCCTAGGTACCCATCAAGCGTGGGCCTAGGTACCCATCAAGCGTGGGCCTAGGTACCCATCAAGCGTGGGCCTAGGTACCCATCAAGTGTGGGCCTTGGCTCCTATGAGGATTTGAAAATGCTGAAATCTGCTTGCTGTTCCCAGACCTGTGGATAACTCTGACTGTCTTCTATTGGTTGAGATGCACTGCATACGCCTTCCCCTGGTTGTTAGCGAATAGGGAGTCTTGAAATGGCGTCTCTACGTAGTTCCCAAAGTTTATAAATTGATTGGGAACGAGGTGGATCATTCTTTTCACCTTCGCTCGGGCGCATTGAGGACCTGGGGACGTTCTTTTGGAACCATCGGTTATAGTTCTCAGACATTTCCGGCTGTGTTTTTATTCGATATAGGTGTTGAAGACATCGTAATGTTGTTATTTTGAACCGAATTATATCAGTTTATGTCAGCATATTGCGATTTTCGGGTATTTATTTCCTTGGCGCTGTAGGAATGTGGGTATCTCTCTATTTCGTGCTAATGTTTACTGCTAATTGCAACTCTGAAGAGGACATTCTCCAACCTATCAAAAAAAAAATTGACAAAGGACACCTTTCCCAAGATTCTGATGAGAGTTCATCGAAAAGTAAGAACTATTTATGCTGATAATTCATTGTTCTGTTGAAAAATGTCAAATGCATGAAACGCCATTGCTTGCAGTGTAGCATTGTGTTATCGCAGCCTGTGTTGCCCAGTAAGGTTAATTTTAAAAATGTAATTCAGCGATTGCGTTAAGAACAAATTTGTCTTTCAATTGCTGTCCAACCTGTATTTTTTTAGTCAAGTTTATGAATAGTTTTCGATAAGAGTAGGTGGCTTTCCAAGATGGCGCCGGACAGATTGCTTGAGCTCTTGGCTACTTTTCTCATTGTATAAGCACAATTTGTATGCTAAATATGCACATTTTCGAACAAACTCTATATGCATTGTGTAATATGATGTTACAGGACTGTCATCTGAAGAATTCTGAGAAGGTTAGTGAAAAAATGTATATATTTTGGTGGTTTATACGTTATTGCTATTTTTGCCTTGAATCAATGCTGTTGTAATGTTCGCTATTGTGCTAAGCTAATATAACGCTATATCGTGTTTTCGCTGTAAAATACTTAGAAAATCTGAAATATTGTCTTGATTCACAAGATCTGTGTCTTTCATCTGCTGCACGCTGTGTATTTTTAAGAAATGTTTTATGATGAGTAATTAGCTAATACACGATGGTCTCTGTAGTTATTCTAGTCATTTTAGTGAGAGTTGTGATGGGGGCTGCAATGGTAAACTATGATTTATACCTGAAATATGCACATTTTTCTAACAAAACCTATGCTATACAATAAATATGTTATCAGACTGTCATCTGATGAGGTTGTTTCTTGGTTAGTGGCTATTTATATCTTTATTTGGTCGAATTTGTGATAGCTACTGATGCAGTAAGAAAATGGTGGAGTATGGAAGTGGTGTCTTTTGCTAACGTGGTTAGCTAATAGATTTACATATTTTGTCTTCCCTGTAAACATTTTAAAAATCAGAAATGATGGCTTTATTCACAAGATGTGTATCTTTCATTTGGGGTCTTGGACTTGTGATTTCATGAACATTTTATTATATGATATCCCTGTGGCTTTAGGCTAGGCTATGCTAGTCAGCTTTTGTGATGGGGGGGCTCCCGGATCCGGGTTTGGTAGGCGTTAGATTAAGGAGTGCAGCCATACAGCTGTAATAACTGGCTTTAGGAAGAGTTGAATAGGAGGGCTATGAGCTAATACATGTTGTTTATTCAACGAGAACGACTTATTTGGGAACACTTTCTATTAGATTACACTTTTTCCCTCACATTAGTGGCTGTCACATGACTTTTTTGGCAGGCTGAAGAACTGTCTGCACATCCAGGATCTACAAGGATAAAATGCTCAAACTTGACCAATGGAAAGCTGAGGTGGAGGGACTTGGTTCAACCATCCACCATGACAAAAACAATGAAAATATGGTGGGTGTTGTTCTCCCTGTCAGGCTAATTCACCTGCCAATCACGTATCATTCCTCCAGTGTATAACCCAGGGATTGTACATTTAAATGTTAAAACTCCCTCTGGAAGTGAAAATTCCAATCCCAAACCCTACTGGTCCTAGACAATGTGCCTGCTGGTCCTAGACAATGGGCCTGCTGGTCCTAGACAATGGGCCTGCTGGTCCTAGACATCATCGCAATCCCAAAGTGTGCTGGTCCTAGACAATGTCAATGGTCGTGCTGGTATTAACAGGGATTAGGGCATGGCTATTCTCATTGGTTCAGCCATCAATCTTCAGTCACGTGACTCATTTAAAACCCAGAAAATTGTACATTTAAATGTTAAAACCCATGTGCCTTGTCTTCTGAGGGAGTTCCAGTAACATCCCATTCCGTGCTAGTCCTAGACCATCTGCAGCCCAAATGGCACCCTATTCCCTACATAGTGCACTATGGCACTACGGGCCTTTTCAAACTATATAGGGAATAGGTTGCCATTTAATGCCAATGGGCCTGATGAATGAACAAGGATTAGGATTGGGATTAGCCTTGTCAGCACATATGTGACTGACACCCCCAGCGCACAACCCCCAATCAGATAAACACGGCATGGCCTTTCCTTCCAGATTAGGATTAGGCCATTTAAACAATGGCAAGGACAAAGGAGGTGGAAGACAAAGCCCACAGCACTGAGAGACAATGTCGTATTACTGTAACACTTGAAACTGTGGATTCCTTCACCAGAGGGGGATGAATTTCTATGTGTGAGAGAGTGAGTGATCATATCAGTCTCTCCTTGAAGAAAGACGTGTTTTTCATTTTAGAAAATGAGGGGGGGGGGGGTAAAAACATTAAAAGTGGGTCATTCACGTGAGTTATTATTTTACATTTACTTAAGATTCACCAGCTGATGAATAAGATGGGTAGGTGTGGAAAGAGACCAGTCCTTTACACTGTCTGGCTGATCAGTAAGATGAGGAGGTCTGGAAAGAGAACAGTCCTTTACTCTGTCTGGCTGATCAGTAAGATGAGGAGGTCTGGAAAGAGAACAGTCCTTTACACTGTCTGGCTGATCAGTAAGATGAGGAGGTCTGGAAAGAGAACAGTCCTTTACTCTGTCTGGCTGATCAGTAAGATGAGGAGGTCTGGAAAGAGAACAGTCCTTTACACTGTCTGGCTGATGAATGAGATGAGGGGGTCTGGAAAGAGAACAGTCCTTTACACTGTCTGGCTGATCAGTAAGATGAGTAGGTGTGGAAAGAGAACAGTCCTTTACACTGTCTGGCTGATCAGTAAGATGAGGAGGTCTGGAAAGAGAACAGTCCTTTACACTGTCTGGCTGATGAATAAGATGAGGGGGTCTGGAAAGAGAACAGTCATTTACACTGTCTGGCTGATGAATAAGATGAGTAGGTGTGGAAAGAGAACAGTCCTTTACTCTGTCTGGCTGATCAGTAAGATGAGGAGGTCTGGAAAGAGAACAGTCCATTACACTGTCTGGCTGATCAGTAAGATGAGGAGGTGTGGAAAGAGAACAGTCCTTTACACTGTCTGGCTGATGAATAAGATGAGGAGGTCTGGAAAGAGAACAGTCATTTACACTGTCTGGCTGATGAATAAGATGAGGAGGTCTGGAAAGAGAACAGTCCTTTATAGTACATTCTGAAAGTGATGGTTTGAGAGGGTTTTCTACACGTTCATGTCAGAAGAAAACCAGTGTTCCCTGGGCCAAGGACTCAACCTCCAGACTGAACCATGTAATCCTGCTCTCAGCTATTTTGTTCACGCTTAAGATTGCATAGTAGAAGTGCACATTGAAGGTCATCAGCAAGCCTTACCTAACCTGTTGAATTGATATAGTTACAGAGCAATAGAGTAGTTCTCAAAGGGACAACGAGCGTTTATTAAACAGTTGTCAATACTTAATTCTGTTCAAGTTCTGCAGAAAACGATTACATCAAACATCTTCACCAACCCTTAACCTTACCTAACCTACTGAATCCATTGAATCAATATCTACAGATGTAGGATCTTAATTTGAGCTAGTTTGCTACATAATGAAAATAATCCTGCAGCAACAAGAAATGTGAATTATTATGTGGATTATAACGAATGGACATTTTGGTAGGGGGTGATACATTTTACGTTAGGTTAAATCAAGTCTGACACTTTAAAGTGAAAATTGCAAACTTTAGAAGCCACTTTAAACCTTGAATACACTACAAGTTTTCAGCAACAAAAATGTTATCAAATTAGGATCCTACATCTGTGTAACGCTGCACAGTGGCTCTTAAAGGGATGAAAACCGCAATAGAGCAGTCCTCAAAAGGTCAACAATGACAAGTACTTGAATGTGTCCATGAGCTTCTACCAAAGCACTCAAGTGTTCCCATTGCAGAATACTGTACATTGACCCAGCGAGCAAAAACAGGTTGCGATGACGTTATTCTGAGGTATTTGGTGACATCATGGTCATGTTGTATAATGGTTGTATGAGGATGTTGTTTTTTGTCACGTTGACAATGTCCAAGGATGTTCCACTCAAAATACAAACTCTGAACCATAGCTGAGGTCCCCAGTATGTCGGTCTGTCTCTACCTGTAATTAGTCAGCCACACACTACAAACCTTGTCAAGTCCTAAAGCACTGACAGACTACATGACATACTCCTGAAGACCACTGATCTCTCATATCCTTTCCTCTGTCTTCTTTACTACTTACTTACTCTAAATCTGCTTCTTACCTGGTCCTTACCGTGTCATGACACCAACACTACCTTACCTGGTCCTTACCGTGTCATGACACCAACACTACCTTACCTGGTCCTTACCGTGCCATGACACAAACACTACCTTACCTGGTCCTTACCGTGTCATGACACCAACACTACCTTACCTGGTGCTTACCTTGTCATGACACCAACACTACCTTACCTGGTCCTCATGACACCAACACTACCTTACCTGGTCCTCATGACACCAACACTACCTTACCTGGTCCTCATGACACCAACACTACCTTACCTGGTCCTCATGACACCAACACTACCTTACCTGGTCCTTACCGTGTCATGACACCAACACTACCTTACCTGGTCCTTACCTTGTCATGACACCAACACTACCTTACCTGGTCCTCATGACACCAACACTACCTTACCTGGTCCTCATGACACCAACACTACCTTACCTGGTCCTTACCGTGTCATGACACCAACACTACCTTACCTGGTCCTTACCGTGTCATGACACCAACACTACCTTACCTGGTCCTCATGACACCAACACTACCTTACCTGGTCCTCATGACACCAACACTACCTTACCTGGTCCTTACCGTGTCATGACACCAACACTACCTTACCTGGTCCTTACCGTGTCATGACACCAACACTACCTTACCTGGTCCTTACCTTGTCATGACACCAACACTACCTTACCTGGTCCTCATGACACCAACACTACCTTACCTGGTCCTCATGACACCAACACTACCTTACCTGGTCCTCATGACACCAACACTACCTTACCTGGTCCTCATGACACCAACACTACCTTACCTGGTCCTCATGACACCAACACTACCTTACCTGGTCCTTACCGTGTCATGACACCAACACTACCTTACCTGGTCCTTACCTTGTCATGACACCAACACTACCTTACCTGGTCCTCATGACACCAACACTACCTTACCTGGTCCTCATGACACCAACACTACCTTACCTGGTCCTCATGACACCAACACTACCTTACCTGGTCCTCATGACACCAACACTACCTTACCTGGTCCTCATGACACCAACACTACCTTACCTGGTCCTCATGACACCAACACTACCTTACCTGGTCCTCATGACACCAACACTACCTTACCTGGTCCTTACCGTGTCATGACACCAACACTACCTTACCTGGTCCTTACCTTGTCATGACACCAACACTACCTTACCTGGTCCTCATGACACCAACACTACCTTACCTGGTCCTCATGACACCAACACTACCTTACCTGGTCCTTACCGTGTCATGACACCAACACTACCTTACCTGGTCCTTACCGTGTCATGACACCAACACTACCTTACCTGGTCCTCATGACACCAACACTACCTTACCTGGTCCTCATGACACCAACACTACCTTACCTGGTCCTTACCGTGTCATGACACCAACACTACCTTACCTGGTCCTTACAGTGTCATGACACAAACACTACCTTACCTGGTCCTCATGACACCAACACTACCTTACCTGGTCCTCATGACACCAACACTACCTTACCTGGTCCTCATGACACCAACACTACCTTACCTGGTCCTCATGACACCAACACTACCTTACCTGGTCCTTACCGTGTCATGACACCAACACTACCTTACCTGGTCCTCATGACACCAACACTACCTTACCTGGTGCTTACCGTGTCATGACACCAACACTACCTTACCTGGTCCTTACCGTGTCATGACACCAACACTACCTTACCTGGTGCTTACCGTGTCATGACACCAACACTACCTTACCTGGTCCTTACCGTGTCATGACACCAACACTACCTTACCTGGTCCTTACCGTGTCATGACACCAACACTACCTTACCTGGTCCTCATGACACCAACACTACCTTACCTGGTCCTCATGACACCAACACTACCTTACCTGGTCCTCATGACACCAACACTACCTTACCTGGTCCTCATGACACCAACACTACCTTACCTGGTCCTCATGACACCAACACTACCTTACCTGGTCCTTACCGTGTCATGACACTAACACTACCTTACCTGGTCCTTACCGTGTCATGACACTAACACTACCTTACCTGGTCCTCATGACACCAACACTACCTTACCTGGTCCTTACCTGGTCCTTACCGTGCCATGACACCAACACTACCTTACCTGGTCCTCATGACACCAACACTACCTTACCTGGTCCTTACCTTGTCATGACACCAACACTACCTTACCTGGTCCTCATGACACCAACACTACCTTACCTGGTCCTCATGACACCAACACTACCTTACCTGGTCCTCATGACACCAACACTACCTTACCTGGTCCTCATGACACCAACACTACCTTACCTGGTCCCCATGACACCAACACTACCTTACCTGGTCCCCATGACACCAACACTACCTTACCTGGTCCCCATGACACCAACACTACCTTACCTGGTCCTCATGACACCAACACTACCTTACCTGGTGCTTACCGTGTCATGACACCAACACTACCTTACCTGGTTCTTACCGTGCTAGAACACCTGCTCTGCTCTACGACCCAACCAGATGGCCTCTGCCCTATAGGCCTGTAATCTCTACATCTTAAGCCACTTTAGCTAAGTCAACTCTAATAAGGCCAAGTGTATTAAGGGACCTTGAGCATTCGTTAAGTTACTAACTCCATTATACACTACCACTGGATTGGCCAACTTCCTTTGGCTCAGAGCCCATGTGACTTCAACAGAGAAGGGATGGATAACCTACCCAAGTTGTCTGGAGTCAAGGAGTGTTATCAACCAAGATTCAAACCCTGGTCTCCTGCAGACCATACAACCTGGGATTGAAGGCTTTAACATGGATTTAAACCACAGGTTTTCTGTGTGCCTTAGGATTGTGTTTGTCCTCTGAGCTAAAGCCAAGGCAATGCTCCGAAGATACATCAGTACTCCCTGGAAGGAAGTCATGCCAAGTGGTTGTCTTTCCTACTGCCAATCTGCCAGGTGTCTGC
The DNA here is from genome assembly GCF_029448725.1 of Salvelinus fontinalis. Taxonomy (NCBI): domain Eukaryota; kingdom Metazoa; phylum Chordata; class Actinopteri; order Salmoniformes; family Salmonidae; genus Salvelinus; species Salvelinus fontinalis. Next base: position 854,448 of record NW_026600233.1, read on the forward strand.
TCTGTGAGTGTGTGTCAATATGTATGTATGTGTGTGTGTGTGTGTGTGTGTGTGTGTGTTGCCAGATTCTGTGGTTTCGATCCAACCCTTCAAACAACAGCCTGAAGGGATGTGTGTTAACAACAGTCTCTCAGCTGGGAGTACAGCAATTATACACACAGATAACCCCTCCAATCAGTCACTCTCTCTCACACACACACACACACACACACACTGCACTTTCAGAATTGCAGAGGGGGGCTGACTCCTAAAGGAGCTGGCTGCTAGCCTAGTAACTGAGGTACCTGACAGACTTGCTGTTATTCCCTTGCTGCACAGGTGTGTGCAGCACACCACCAAACACACACACACACATACAAACACACATACACACACACACACACACACACACCACACACACACCACCACCACACACACACACACACACCACCACATACGCACACCACACACACACACACCACACACACACAGGGTTGTGTGAGAGGAACTGAACTGACGTTTACCTCAACTAACATTCTCATTCAGTTCCTACAGGCCTCCAAAGCCCGCCTCTGGGTTCAGAGACAATGACATAGATATACATACTGTACTCATACATACAGGTACTATATATATATACTGTCCAAATCCATACAGGTACAATATATATATAATATATATTCATCCATACAGGTACTATATATATACTGCCCAAATCCATACAGGTACAACATATATATATATATACTGTACTCATCCATACAGGTACTATATATATACTGTCCAAATCCATACAGGTACAATATATATATACTGTACTCATCCATACAGGTACTAAATACATACTGTCCAAATCCATACAGGTACAATACATATATATATACTGTACTCATCCATACAGGTACTATATATATACTGTACTCATCCATACATACGCTATATACAGTGGGGAGAACAAGTATTTGATACACTGCCGATTTTGCAGGTTTTCCTACTTACAAAGCATGTAGAGGTCTGTAATTTTTATCATAGGTACACTTCAACTGTGAGAGACGGAATCTAAAAATCCAGAAAATCACATTGTATGATGTTTAAGTAAATAATTAGCATTTTATTGCATGACATAAGTATTTGATCACCTACCAACCAGTAAGAATTCCAGCTCTCACAGACCTGTTAGTTTTTCTTTAAGAAGCCCTCCTGTTCTCCACTAATTACCTGTATTAAATGCACCTGTTTGAACTCGTTACCTGTATAAAAGACACCTGTCCACACGCTCAATCAAACAGACTCCAACCTCTCCACAATGGCCAAGACCAGAGAGCTGTGTAAGGACATCAGGGTTAAATTGTAGACCTGCACATGGCTGGGATGGGCTACAGGACAATAGGCAAGCAGCTTGGTGAGAAGGCAACAACTGTTGGCGCAATTATTAGAAAATGGAAGAAGTTCAAGATTACTTCTTTACAGTGTCAGGTGTTATCAAATATCAGGCTCTCCTTCTTTACAGTGTCAGGTGTTATCAGATATCAGGCTCTCCTTCTTTACAGTGTCAGGTGTTATCAAATATCAGGCTCTCCTTCTTTACAGTGTCAGGTGTTATCAAATATCAGGCTCTCCTTCTTTACAGTGTCAGGTGTTATCAAATATCAGGCTCTCCTTCTTTACAGTGTCAGGTGTTATCAAATATCAGGCTCGCCTTCTTTACAGTGTCAGGTGTTATCAAATATCAGGACCTCCTTCTTTACAGTGGCACGTGTTATCAAATATCAGGCTCTCCTTCTTTACAGTGTCAGGTGTTATCAGATATCAGGCTCTCCTTCTTTACAGTGTCAGGTGTTATCAAATATCAGGCTCTCCTTCTTTACAGTGTCAGGTGTTATCAAATATCAGGCTCTCCTTCTTTACAGTGGCAGGTGTTATCAAATATCAGGCTCTCCTTCTTTACAGTGGCAGGTCTTATCAAATATCAGGCTCTCCTTTACAGTGGCAGGTCTTATCAAATATCAGGCTCTCCTTTACAGTGGCAGGTCTTATCAAATATCAGGCTCTCCTTTACAGTGTCAGGTGTTATCAAATATCAGGCTCTCCTTCTTTACAGTGGCAGGTCTTATCAAATATCAGGCTCTCCTTTACAGTGGCAGGTCTTATCAAATATCAGGCTCTCCTTTACAGTGGCAGGTGTTATCAAATATCAGGCTCTCCTTCTTTACAGTGTCAGGTGTTATCAAATATCAGGCTCTCCTTCTTTACAGTGTCAGGTGTTATCAAATATCAGGCTCTCCTTTACAGTGGCAGGTGTTATCAAATATCAGGCTCTCCTTCTTTACAGTGTCAGGTGTTATCAAATATCAGGCTCTCCTTCTTTACAGTGTCAGGTGTTATCAAATATCAGGCTCTCCTTCTTTACAGTGTCAGGTGTTATCAAATATCAGGCTCTCCTTCTTTACAGTGGCAGGTCTTATCAAATATCAGGCTCTCCTTTACAGTGGCAGGTGTTATCAAATATCAGGCTCTCCTTCTTTACAGTGTCAGGTGTTATCAAATATCAGGCTCTCCTTCTTTACAGTGTCAGGTGTTATCAAATATCAGGCTCTCCTTCTTTACAGTGTCAGGTGTTATCAAATATCAGGCTCTCCTTCTTTACAGTGGCAGGTGTTATCAAATATCAGGCTCTCCTTCTTTACAGTGGCAGGTGTTATCAAATATCAGGCTCTCCTTCTTTACAGTGTCAGGTGTTATCAAATATCAGGCTCTCCTTCTTTACAGTGTCAGGTGTTATCAAATATCAGGCTCTCCTTCTTTACAGTGTCAGGTGTTATCAAATATCAGGCTCTCCTTCTTTACAGTGTCAGGTGTTATCAAATATCAGGCTCTCCTTCTTTACAGTGGCAGGTGTTATCAAATATCAGGGTCTCAGAGGAATGGCAGTGTTTTGATCATCTGTCTCTTCTCCTGCTTAGAGAGGGACCTGACAAATGGTGCTGTGACCATGGCGACAAGCATGCTAGTGTTCCATTGAGTCGCTAACGCTAACACTAATGCTAACTGCTCTCATTAACCTGTCTGGCTAATGAGGTTCAGGAAGCGTCAGACACCCCCTCTGGTGCCACTGTGCTCAGTGCTAGGCCTCCAATGACATAGTCACTGAAGACAATGAGGAGAAATGACAGGGGCTTTATAAACTGGTCATAAGCTGGAAAATAAGACTGCATAATTTGTTTATAATGTAGTTATAACACATGGCAAAGGTGAAGTGTAGTTTTATGACAATGTGACAATCAGAGGATCATTTGGTTTTGGTAAAATAGATATATTTCTTACTTCAAAGAAATAACAACAATAACACTATTTTACTCACAATGGCCTCATTTACGTCTTTGTAACATGGGAACTATACAGCAAAATAGTTGGATTTGTTCATGTATGTACACAGAGTTTAATCAATACATTATCATCATATTTGATGGGTAGAAACATTGTCATTGGCGTATCTCTCTGTATAGGGATGAATAAAAGTCACCCATACACAGACTTAGGAGAAAGGAATTGTGAGCCCTGAATAGCAAGACGTTGGTCACGATTCACTTCAAGACTCGTTACAGCGCTGCACACTATCACAGAGGTAATGTTCTCGCTTTCGCCGTGGTGACACTCAAGGTAAACACTGCACATGTTGGCTCAGCTGGAAATGACTTTTAAATGTCAAGAGCACTGCAACGTGCGATCGGATTGAATCGCAGCCTTTGAATTTCCATTTCAACAACAATAACACAACAATGCACCATTGAGTTCCCAATAACTGCGGTCTGATCCAACAGCAGTCCTGTTAACTTTACCTAACAGGACTACAGAGGGCTGTGATGATAACATCTGATCTAACAGCAGTCCTGTTAACTTTACCTGACAGGACTACAGAGGGCTGTGATGATAACATCTGATCTAACAGCAGTCCTGTTAACTTTACCTGACAGGACTACAGAGGGCTGTGATGATAACATCTGATCTAACAGCAGTCCTGTTAACTTTACCTGACAGGACTACAGAGGGCTGTGATGATAACATCTGATCTAACAGCAGTCCTGTTAACTTTACCTGACAGGACTACAGAGGGCTGTGATGATAACATGATACTGTATCATGGTCAGCTCATCATCCCTGAATAGAGTCATCATATCATTACACAAGCAAACCTCACTGCTAACAAAGAATGGATTACAAACATGAAAAGGTGACGGCATCTCATCAAAAAGACTGCACATTTAAAGATTGGAGTTTAGGTCGGCCAACTGGCTTCAACAAGCAGAGGAACTAGGAGGGGTGCTAACGACTATGACAGTAACGTAAAGATTGGAGTTTAGGTCGGCCAACTGGCTTCAACAAGCAGAGGAACTAGGAGGGGTGCTAATGACTATCACAGTAACGTAAAGCTTCCTAAATAACTTGCCCCGTTTCAGAAGAGCCTTGAATCTGCAACATAAACTCCAGATCAGTACGTTAATGTTTAGTGGTCACAAGATCCCAACATTCGTTGACTCCAATGAACCTTTTGACGGATCATTGTTTTATAGCAGGAGAGTCCAGAGACAGCACTGTGACATCACTCAGCTGCACTGTGACATCACTCAGCTGCACTGTGACATCACTCACGTGTAATTGATGTGATGATGAGTTATTACTGTATTGATATAGCTGTCATAGTGACACCGGGAGGGCATCCCAAATGGTTCCCTGTTCCCTAAATGCCCCATGGGTCCTGGTCATAAGTAGTGAACGATTAAGTGAGCAGGGAGCCATTTTGGAAGCAGGCTGACTGGATCAGCTGGGGTTCTATATATTGATCTGGTGGATGAAGTGGGCCCACAGGCCTCTGGAGGTCAGGCTGATCTTAAGGAGGTAAATGATGGGGTGATTTGGACTCCTTGAGTGGTTTTCTAGCACCTTTTAAAAACAAAGAGGCTACAGAGATGCCCAACACTAATTCTCTGGTAGTTACAATATTTGTACGTCCTCAGCTCTAGCCCTGCTGGTCGAGTGCTGCTACCGGAACAGAATTGTGCTGTTATATATTCATTCCCACAATTCCTGCACGTGTATTTTTCTGAGGTAATTTCAAGATGACAAAATGCCCTTCAAACGAAGAGTTTAAAAACAGGAATGTGAAGATGTGTGATGATCATCAACAAACATGGATAGGCAGCTCAGTGAGTTCATAATATCCTAGAAATAAATTATCAGAAAATAGACTTCTGTACTTTTTACACACGCTGCCTGCCTTATATACATGGTATAACAATATCTCCAAAATGTTACAGTTACAACCTAAAACCCCTCAAAGAAAAATACAACATCTCTGTCTGAAAGGGCACCATAATACCTCAATAGTGCACTACATTTGAGCAGAATAGTGTACAACAACCTCAATAATGCACTACTATTGACCAGGGTAGTGCACTACATAGGGAATAGGGTGCCATTTCGGATTCATTTAATGTCTCTGTCGCTCAGCTCCATGAACCCCATCCAAAGTCATGTCCCGTCATCTGATAAAACCTCCTGTTGAAAGGTTGATAAAACTCCCTCAGCCTCTGTACCACCTCAGAGTCAATACTAGGATGAGTCCTTCCTTTGGTCTTCCCCAGACAGTGAGGCTTACTATTCCCCTCCGGCCTCTTCAGACAGGGGAAGCCCTTGGCTGGGTTGAAGTGAAAGTGTTTGTGACCGACCACCCTCCGGAGGCCCAGGAAGTCCTGTACGCGTGTCATCTCCCCGGCCGGGTCGGAGATCAACCTCTCCCCGCTGATGAAGAGGAGCTGGTCCTTGGGGAAGTACTGCAGCCAGCGTTCTAGGTGCTTGGCATACATCCCGATCTGGACGGCGCTCCAGGACGTATCGATGAGACCCGTAGTCCTGTTCTTGAAGGCGAGGCTCTCGAAGGAGGGGATGTCAGGCTTCTTGGAGCGGGTCTGAGTGTAGTCTGAGATGGCCCTGGTGACGGGGTCTCGGACCACCACAATCAGCCTGGTGTCTGGGGACATGGTGTGGATACGGGCGGGGACGTCTTTAGTGACGTAGTAGCTGGGGGTCTTCTCCATGGTGATCTGACCCTCCTGGGTCTCAGGCATACGGTCTCTAAGGAGAGGAGACATGGAGAGGTTTGTTATTATACACACAGGATAAAGACAGGACTGTGAAGCACTCCATGAGATGGAGAGATGGAGAGGAGAGATGGAGAGAGGAGAGGTGGAGATGTGGTGACGTGGAGAGGTGGAGAGGTGGAGAGGTGGAGAGGTGGAGAGATTGGGAGATGGAGAGGTGGAGACGTGGCGAGGTGGAGACGTGGCGAGGTGGAGAGGTGGAGAGGTGGAGAGGTGGAGAGGTGGAGAGGTGGAGAGGTGGAGAGGTGGATATGTGGAGAGATGGAGAGGTGGAGTGGTGGAGAGGTGGAGACGTGGAGACGTGGAGAGGTGGAGAGATGGAGAGGTGGAGAGGTGGAGAAATGGGGAGATGGAGAGATGGAGAGATGGGGAGATGGAGAGGTAGAGAGGTAGAGAGGTAGAGAGGTGGAGAGGTGGAGAGATGGAGAGATGGAGAGATGGAAAGATGGAGAGGTGGAGAGGTGGAGAGGTGGAGAGGTGGAGAGGTGGAGAGATGGAGAGATGGGGAGGTGGCGAGATGGAGAGATGGGGAGATGGGGAGATGGAGAGGTTAGTATTGGGCTAAGGCACATATAGCACTGTGTGGTTCAGGAGTTACATTCTGGGACCATGCAGCAGCCAGGCTATTATTTCAGGAGTTACAGCCTGGGACCATGCAGCAGCCAGGCTATTATTTCAGGAGTTACAGCCTGGGACCATGCAGCAGCCAGGCTATAGTTCAGGAGTTACAGCCTGGGACCATGCAGCAGCCAGGCTATTATTTCAGGAGTTACAGCCTGGGACCATGCAGCAGCCAGGCTATTATTTCAGGAGTTACAGCCTGGGACCATGCAGCAGCCAGGCTATAGTTCAGGATTTACAGCCTGGGACCATGCAGCAGCCAGGCTTTTATTTCAGGAGTTACAGCCTGGGACCATGCAGCAGCCAGGCTATTATTTCAGGAGTTACAGCCTGGGACCATGCAGCAGCCAGGCTTTTATTTCAGGAGTTACAGCCTGGGACCATGCAGCAGCCAGGCTATTATTTCAGGAGTTACAGCCTGGGACCATGCAGCAGCCAGGCTTTTATTTCAGGAGTTACAGCCTGGGACCATGCAGCAGCCAGGCTATTATTTCAGGAGTTACAGCCTGGGACCATGCAGCAGCCAGGCTAATATAGGATCAGGTCCCCCCTGTCCATGTAATCTAAAAGGACCAGTATTCAGTCATAGAGCTGGTCTAGGATCAGGTCCCCCCTGTCCATTTAATCTAAAAGGACCAATATTCAGTCATAGAGCTGGTCTAGGATCAGGTCCCCCTGTCCATTTAATCTTATTCATTATGATGTAAAGGTCAAAGATAAAGGTCAAAACTGTTAGAGGGAGGGAGGGAGGGAGGGAGGGAGGGAGGGAGGGAGGGAGGGAGGGAGGTCCAGTCCCATGATGCCCCCTCTTACTGAGCTGACCTGACTCTTTAAGATAATACATTAGCCAGTTAACTGCAGTCCCAGACCAGGGTAATGACCAGGGCTCTGGGTAATGGCTAAAGTGGGCCACCAGAGATTTCGACTAAGCCTAAACACATAGGCATTAGGGGTAGTAGTCCTTGTAGTACATTAGAAGGATAGAAAAGGAGGGAGGGAGATATGGGTAGTAGACTAGTGCTTAGTGACTTAGAGGGGTAAGGGAGGAGGGAGGGTTGGAGGGAGGGTAGGGGATTAGGGGAGGAGGGAGGGTTGGAGGGAGGGTAGGGGATTAGGGGAGGAGGGAGGGTTGGAGGGAGGGTAGGAGGGAGGGGAAGAGGGAGGGTAGGGGATTAGGGGAGGAGGGAGGGTTGGAGGGAGGGTAGGGGATTAGGGGAGGAGGGAGGGTTGGAGGGAGGGTAGGAGGGAGGGGAAGAGGGAGGGTAGGGGATTAGGGGAGGAGGGAGGGGAGGAGGGAGGGTAGGGGATTAGGGGAGGAGGGAGGGTTGGAGGGAGGGGAGGAGGGAGGGTAGGGGATTAGGGGAGGAGGGAGGGTTGGAGGGAGGGGAGGAGGGAGGGTAGGGGATTAGGGGAGGAGGGAGGGTTGGAGGGAGGGGAGGAGGGAGGGTAGGGGATTAGGGGAGGAGGGAGGGTTGGAGGGAGGGGAGGAGGGAGGGTAGTGGCAAAAAGAGGAAGACAGTAAGATAACATTACATTAGTACAGTCACTAACATTAGGAGATGGTTGTAGTATATATCTAATACTACTTTAGTACAGTCACTAACATTAGGAGATGGTTGGTAGTATATATCTAACACTACTTTAGTAGAGTCACTAACATTAGGAGATGGTTGTAGTATATATCTAATACTACTTTAGTAGAGTCACTAACATTAGGAGATGGTTGGTAGGTAGTATATATCTAATACTACTTTAGTAGAGTCACTAACATTAGGAGATGGTTGTAGTATATATCTAATACTACTTTAGTACAGTCACTAACATTAGGAGATGGTTGTAGTATATATCTAATACTACTTTAGTAGAGTCACTAACATTAGGAGATGGTTGGTAGGTAGTATATATCTAATACTACTTTAGTAGAGTCACTAACATTAGGAGATGGTTGTAGTATATATCTAATACTACTTTAGTAGAGTCACTAACATTAGGAGATGGTTGTAGTATATATCTAATACTACTTTAGTAGAGTCACTAACATTAGGAGATGGTTGGTAGTATATATCTAATACTACTTTAGTACAGTCACTAACATTAGGAGATGGTTGGTTGGTAGTATATATCTAATACTACTTTAGTAGAGTCACTAACATCAGGAGATGGTTGGTAGTATATATCTAATACTACTTTAGTACAGTCACTAACATTAGGAGATGGTTGGTAGTATATATCTAATACTACTTTAGTACAGTCACTAACATTAGGAGATGGTTGTAGTATATATCTAATACTACTTTAGTACAGTCACTAACAGTAGGAGATGGTTGGTAGTATATATCTAATACTACTTTAGTACAGTCACTAACATTAGGAGATGGTTGTAGTATATATCTAATACTACTTTAGTACAGTCACTAACATTAGGAGATGGTTGTAGTATATATCTAATACTACTTTAGTACAGTCACTAACATTAGGAGATGGTTGGTAGTATATATCTAATACTACTTTAGTAGAGTCACTAACATTAGGAGATGGTTGTAGTATATATCTAATACTACTTTAGTACAGTCACTAACATTAGGAGATGGTTGGTAGTATATATCTAATACTACTTTAGTAGAGTCACTAACATTAGGAGATGGTTGGTAGTATATATCTAATACTACTTTAGTAGAGTCACTAACATTAGGAGATGGTTGGTAGTATATATCTAATACTCCTTTAGTACAGTCACTAAAATTAGGAGATGGTTGGTAGTATATATCTAACACTACTTTAGTACAGTCACTAACATTAGGAGATGGTTGGTAGTATATATCTAATACTACTTTAGTAGAGTCACTAACATTAGGAGATGGTTGTAGTATATATCTAATACTACTTTAGTAGAGTCACTAACATTAGGAGATGGTTGGTAGGTAGTATATATCTAATACTACTTTAGTAGAGTCACTAACATTAGGAGGTGGTTGTAGTATATATCTAATACTACTTTAGTACAGTCACTAACATTAGGAGATGGTTGTAGTATATATCTAATACTACTTTAGTAGAGTCACTAACATTAGGAGATGGTTGGTAGGTAGTATATATCTAATACTACTTTAGTAGAGTCACTAACATTAGGAGATGGTTGGTAGGTAGTATATATCTAATACTACTTTAGTAGAGTCACTAACATTAGGAGATGGTTGTAGTATATATCTAATACTACTTTAGTAGAGTCACTAACATTAGGAGATGGTTGGTAGTATATATCTAATACTACTTTAGTACAGTCACTAACATTAGGAGATGGTTGGTTGGTAGTATATATCTAATACTACTTTAGTAGAGTCACTAACATCAGGAGATGGTTGGTAGTATATATCTAATACTACTTTAGTACAGTCACTAACATTAGGAGATGGTTGGTAGTATATATCTAATACTACTTTAGTACAGTCACTAACATTAGGAGATGGTTGTAGTATATATCTAATACTACTTTAGTACAGTCACTAACATTAGGAGATGGTTGGTAGTATATATCTAATACTACTTTAGTACAGTCACTAACATTAGGAGATGGTTGTAGTATATATCTAACACTACTTTAGTACAGTCACTAACATTAGGAGATGGTTGTAGTATATATCTAATACTACTTTAGTAGAGTCACTAACATTAGGAGATGGTTGGTAGTATATATCTAATACTACTTTAGTAGAGTCACTAACATTAGGAGATGGTTGGTTGGTAGTATATATCTAATACTACTTTAGTACAGTCACTAACATTAGGAGATGGTTGGTAGTATATATCTAATACTCCTTTAGTACAGTCACTAACATTAGGAGATGGTTGGTAGTATATGTCTAACACTACTTTAGTACAGTCACTAACATTAGGAGATGGTTGGTTGGTAGTATATATCTAACACTACTTTAGTACAGTCACTAACATTAGGAGATGGTTGGTAGTATATATCTAACACTACTTTAGTACAGTCACTAACATTAGGAGATGGTTGGTAGTATATATCTAATACTACTTTAGTAGAGTCACTAACATTAGGAGATGGTTGGTAGTATATATCTAATACTACTTTAGTAGAGTCACTAACATTAGGAGATGGTGGGTTGGTAGTATATATCTAATACTACTTTAGTAGAGTCACTAACATTAGGAGATGGTTGGTAGTATATATCTAACACTACTTTAGTACAGTCACTAACATTAGGAGATGGTTGGTAGTATATATCTAATACTACTTTAGTAGAGTCACTAACATTAGGAGATGGTTGGTAGTATATATCTAATACTACTTTAGTAGAGTCACTAACATTAGGAGATGGTTGGTAGTATATATCTAATACTACTTTAGTACAGTCACTAACATTAGGAGATGGTTGGTAGTATATATATAATACTACTTTAGTAGAGTCACTAACATTAGGAGATGGTTGTAGTATATATCTAACACTACATTAGTACAGTCACTAACATTAGGAGATGGTTGTAGTATATATCTAATACTACTTTAGTACAGTCACTAACATTAGGAGATGGTTGGTAGTATATATCTAACACTACTTTAGTAGAGTCACTAACATTAGGAGATGGTTGTAGTATATATCTAATACTACTTTAGTAGAGTCACTAACATTAGGAGATGGTTGGTAGGTAGTATATATCTAATACTACTTTAGTAGAGTCACTAACATTAGGAGATGGTTGTAGTATATATCTAATACTACTTTAGTACAGTCACTAACATTAGGAGATGGTTGTAGTATATATCTAATACTACTTTAGTAGAGTCACTAACATTAGGAGATGGTTGGTAGGTAGTATATATCTAATACTACTTTAGTAGAGTCACTAACATTAGGAGATGGTTGTAGTATATATCTAATACTACTTTAGTAGAGTCACTAACATTAGGAGATGGTTGTAGTATATATCTAATACTACTTTAGTAGAGTCACTAACATTAGGAGATGGTTGGTAGTATATATCTAATACTACTTTAGTACAGTCACTAACATTAGGAGATGGTTGGTTGGTAGTATATATCTAATACTACTTTAGTAGAGTCACTAACATCAGGAGATGGTTGGTAGTATATATCTAATACTACTTTAGTACAGTCACTAACATTAGGAGATGGTTGGTAGTATATATCTAATACTACTTTAGTACAGTCACTAACATTAGGAGATGGTTGTAGTATATATCTAATACTACTTTAGTACAGTCACTAACAGTAGGAGATGGTTGGTAGTATATATCTAATACTACTTTAGTACAGTCACTAACATTAGGAGATGGTTGTAGTATATATCTAATACTACTTTAGTACAGTCACTAACATTAGGAGATGGTTGTAGTATATATCTAATACTACTTTAGTACAGTCACTAACATTAGGAGATGGTTGGTAGTATATATCTAATACTACTTTAGTAGAGTCACTAACATTAGGAGATGGTTGTAGTATATATCTAATACTACTTTAGTACAGTCACTAACATTAGGAGATGGTTGGTAGTATATATCTAATACTACTTTAGTAGAGTCACTAACATTAGGAGATGGTTGGTAGTATATATCTAATACTACTTTAGTAGAGTCACTAACATTAGGAGATGGTTGGTAGTATATATCTAATACTCCTTTAGTACAGTCACTAACATTAGGAGATGGTTGGTAGTATATATCTAACACTACTTTAGTACAGTCACTAACATTAGGAGATGGTTGGTAGTATATATCTAATACTACTTTAGTAGAGTCACTAACATTAGGAGATGGTTGTAGTATATATCTAATACTACTTTAGTAGAGTCACTAACATTAGGAGATGGTTGGTAGGTAGTATATATCTAATACTACTTTAGTAGAGTCACTAACATTAGGAGGTGGTTGTAGTATATATCTAATACTACTTTAGTACAGTCACTAACATTAGGAGATGGTTGGTAGTATATATCTAATACTACTTTAGTAGAGTCACTAACATTAGGAGATGGTTGGTAGTATATATCTAATACTACTTTAGTAGAGTCACTAACATTAGGAGATGGTTGGTAGTATATATCTAATACTACTTTAGTAGAGTCACTAACATTAGGAGATGGTTGGTAGTATATATCTAATACTCCTTTAGTACAGTCACTAACATTAGGAGATGGTTGGTAGTATATATCTAACACTACTTTAGTACAGTCACTAACATTAGGAGATGGTTGGTAGTATATATCTAATACTACTTTAGTAGAGTCACTAACATTAGGAGATGGTTGTAGTATATATCTAATACTACTTTAGTAGAGTCACTAACATTAGGAGATGGTTGGTAGGTAGTATATATCTAATACTACTTTAGTAGAGTCACTAACATTAGGAGGTGGTTGTAGTATATATCTAATACTACTTTAGTACAGTCACTAACATTAGGAGATGGTTGTAGTATATATCTAATACTACTTTAGTAGAGTCACTAACATTAGGAGATGGTTGGTAGGTAGTATATATCTAATACTACTTTAGTAGAGTCACTAACATTAGGAGATGGTTGGTAGGTAGTATATATCTAATACTACTTTAGTAGAGTCACTAACATTAGGAGATGGTTGTAGTATATATCTAATACTACTTTAGTAGAGTCACTAACATTAGGAGATGGTTGGTAGTATATATCTAATACTACTTTAGTACAGTCACTAACATTAGGAGATGGTTGGTTGGTAGTATATATCTAATACTACTTTAGTAGAGTCACTAACATCAGGAGATGGTTGGTAGTATATATCTAATACTACTTTAGTACAGTCACTAACATTAGGAGATGGTTGGTAGTATATATCTAATACTACTTTAGTACAGTCACTAACATTAGGAGATGGTTGTAGTATATATCTAATACTACTTTAGTACAGTCACTAACATTAGGAGATGGTTGGTAGTATATATCTAATACTACTTTAGTACAGTCACTAACATTAGGAGATGGTTGTAGTATATATCTAATACTACTTTAGTACAGTCACTAACATTAGGAGATGGTTGTAGTATATATCTAATACTACTTTAGTAGAGTCACTAACATTAGGAGATGGTTGGTAGTATATATCTAATACTACTTTAGTAGAGTCACTAACATTAGGAGATGGTTGGTTGGTAGTATATATCTAATACTACTTTAGTACAGTCACTAACATTAGGAGATGGTTGGTAGTATATATCTAATACTCCTTTAGTACAGTCACTAACATTAGGAGATGGTTGGTAGTATATGTCTAACACTACTTTAGTACAGTCACTAACATTAGGAGATGGTTGGTAGTATATATCTAATACTACTTTAGTACAGTCACTAACATTAGGAGATGGTTGGTAGTATATATATAATACTACTTTAGTAGAGTCACTAACATTAGGAGATGGTTGTAGTATATATCTAACACTACTTTAGTAGAGTCACTAACATTAGGATATGGTTGGTAGTATATATCTAATACTACTTTAGTAGAGTCACTAACATTAGGAGATGGTGGGTTGGTAGTATATATCTAATACTACTTTAGTAGAGTCACTAACATTAGGAGATGGTTGGTAGTATATATCTAACACTACTTTAGTACAGTCACTAACATTAGGAGATGGTTGGTAGTATATATCTAATACTACTTTAGTAGAGTCACTAACATTAGGAGATGGTTGGTAGTATATATCTAATACTACTTTAGTAGAGTCACTAACATTAGGAGATGGTTGGTAGTATATATCTAATACTACTTTAGTACAGTCACTAACATTAGGAGATGGTTGGTAGTATATATATAATACTACTTTAGTAGAGTCACTAACATTAGGAGATGGTTGTAGTATATATCTAACACTACTTTAGTACAGTCACTAACATTAGGATATGGTTGGTAGTATATATCTAATACTACTTTAGTAGAGTCACTAACATTAGGAGATGGTTGGTTGGTAGTATATATCTAATACTACTTTAGTAGAGTCACTAACATTAGGAGATGGTTGGTAGTATATATCTAACACTACTTTAGTACAGTCACTAACATTAGGAGATGGTTGGTAGTATATATCTAATACTACTTTAGTAGAGTCACTAACATTAGGAGATGGTTGGTAGTATATATCTAATACTACTTTAGTAGAGTCACTAACATTAGGAGATGGTTGGTAGTATATATCTAATACTACTTTAGTACAGTCACTAACATTAGGAGATGGTTGGTAGTATGTATCTAATACTCCTTTAGTACAGTCACTAACATTAGGAGATGGTTGGTAGTATATATCTAATACTACTTTAATACAGTCACTAACATTAGGAGATGGTTGGTAGTATATATCTAATACTCCTTTAATACAGTCACTAACATTAGGATATGGTTGGTTGGTAGTATATATATAATACTACTTTAGTAGAGTCACTAACATTAGGAGATGGTTGGTAGTATATATCTAATACTACTTTAGTACAGTCACTAACATTAGGAGATGGTTGGTTGGTAGTATATATCTAACACTACTTTAGTACAGTCACTAACATTAGGAGATGGTTGGTAGTATATATCTAACACTACTTTAGTACAGTCACTAACATTAGGAGATGGTTGGTAGTATATATCTAATACTACTTTAGTAGAGTCACTAACATTAGGAGATGGTTGGTAGTATATATATAATACTACTTTAGTACAGTCACTAACATTAGGAGATGGTTGGTTGGTAGTATATATATAATACTACTTTAGTACAGTCACTAACATTAGGAGATGGTTGGTAGTATATATCTAATACTACTTTAGCACAGTCACTAACATTAGGAGATGGTTGGTTGGTAGTATATATCTAACACTACTTTAGTACAGTCACTAACATTAGGAGATGGTTGGTAGTATATATCTAATACTACTTTAGTACAGTCACTAACATTAGGAGATGGTTGGTTGGTAGTATATATCTAACACTACTTTAGCACAGTCACTAACATTAGGAGATGGTTGGTAGTATATATCTAATACTACTTTAGTACAGTCACTAACATTAGGAGATGGTTGGTAGTATATATCTAATACTACTTTAGTACAGTCATTAACATTAGGAGATGGTTGTAGTATATATCTAATACTACTTTAGTAGAGTCACTAACATTAGGAGATGGTTGGTAGTATATATCTAATACTACTTTAGTAGAGTCACTAACATTAGGAGATGGTTGGTAGCATATATCTAATACTACTTTAGTAGAGTCACTAACATTAGGAGATGGTTGGTAGGTAGTATATATCTAATACTACTTTAGTAGAGTCACTAACATTAGGAGAT
>NW_026600234.1:0-15000 GCF_029448725.1 Salvelinus fontinalis
TTGAATTCCATGCTGTCACAGTTACCAGCCCTTTCAAGCTTAACATCCTTATCATTTATCGCCCTCCAGGTTCCCTTGGAGAGTTCATCAATGAGCTTGATGCCTTGATAAGCTCCTTTCCTGAGGACGGCTCACCTCTCACAGTTCTGGGTGACTTTAACCTCCCCATGTCTACCTTTGACTCATTCCTCTCCGCCTCCTTCTTTCCACTCCTCTCCTCTTTTGACCTCACCCTCTCACCTTCCCCCCCTACTCACAAGGCAGGCAATACGCTTGACCTCATCTTTACTAGATGCTGTTCTTCCACTAACCTCATTGCAACTCCCCTCCAAGTCTCCGACCACTACCTTGTATCCTTTTCCCTCTCGCTCTCATCCAACACTTCCCACACTGCCCCTACTCGGATGGTATCGCGCCGTCCCAACCTTCGCTCTCTCTCCCCCGCTACTCTCTCCTCTTCCATCCTATCATCTCTTCCCTCTGCCCAAACCTTCTCCAACCTATCTCCTGATTCTGCCTCCTCAACCCTCCTCTCCTCCCTTTCTGCATCCTTTGACTCTCTATGTCCCCTATCCTCCAGGCCGGCTCGGTCCTCCCCTCCCGCTCCGTGGCTCGACGACTCATTGCGAGCTCACAGAACAGGGCTCCGGGCAGCCGAGCGGAAATGGAGGAAAACTCGCCTCCCTGCGGACCTGGCATCCTTTCACTCCCTCCTCTCTACATTTTCCTCTTCTGTCTCTGCTGCTAAAGCCACTTTCTACCACTCTAAATTCCAAGCATCTGCCTCTAACCCTAGGAAGCTCTTTGCCACCTTCTCCTCCCTCCTGAATCCTCCTCCCCCTCCCCCCCCCCTCCTCCCTCTCTGCAGACGACTTCGTCAACCATTTTGAAAAGAAGGTCGACGACATCCGATCCTCGTTTGCTAAGTCAAACGACACCGCTGGTTCTGCTCACACTGCCCTACCCTGTGCTTTGACCTCTTTCTCTCCTCTCTCTCCAGATGAAATCTCGCGTCTTGTGACGGCCGGCCGCCCAACAACCTGCCCGCTTGACCCTATCCCCTCCTCTCTTCTCCAGACCATTTCCGGAGACCTTCTCCCTTACCTCACCTCGCTCATCAACTCATCCCTGACCGCTGGCTACGTCCCTTCCGTCTTCAAGAGAGCGAGAGTTGCACCCCTTCTGAAAAAACCTACACTCGATCCCTCCGATGTCAACAACTACAGACCAGTATCCCTTCTTTCTTTTCTCTCCAAAACTCTTGAACGTGCCGTCCTTGGCCAGCTCTCCTGCTATCTCTCTCAGAATGACCTTCTTGATCCAAATCAGTCAGGTTTCAAGACTAGTCACTCAACTGAGACTGCTCTTCTCTGTATCACGGAGGCGCTCCGCACTGCTAAAGCTAACTCTCTTTCCTCTGCTCTCATCCTTCTAGACCTATCGGCTGCCTTCGATACTGTGAACCATCAGATCCTCCTCTCCACCCTCTCCGAGTTGGGCATCTCCGGCGCGGCCCACGCTTGGATTGCGTCCTACCTGACAGGTCGCTCCTACCAGGTGGCGTGGCGAGAATCTGTCTCCTCACCACGCGCTCTCACCACTGGTGTCCCCCAGGGCTCTGTTCTAGGCCCTCTCCTATTCTCGCTATACACCAAGTCACTTGGCTCTGTCATAACCTCACATGGTCTCTCCTATCATTGCTATGCAGACGACACACAACTAATCTTCTCCTTTCCCCCTTCTGATGACCAGGTGGCGAATCGCATCTCTGCATGTCTGGCAGACATATCAGTGTGGATGACGGATCACCACCTCAAGCTGAACCTCGGCAAGACGGAGCTGCTCTTCCTCCCGGGGAAGGACTGCCCGTTCCATGATCTCGCCATCACGGTTGACAACTCCATTGTGTCCTCCTCCCAGAGCGCTAAGAACCTTGGCGTGATCCTGGACAACACCCTGTCGTTCTCAACTAACATCAAGGCGGTGGCCCGTTCCTGTAGGTTCATGCTCTACAACATCCGCAGAGTACGACCCTGCCTCACACAGGAAGCGGCGCAGGTCCTAATCCAGGCACTTGTCATCTCCCGTCTGGATTACTGCAACTCGCTGTTGGCTGGGCTCCCTGCCTGTGCCATCAAACCCCTACAACTCATCCAGAACGCCGCAGCCCGTCTGGTGTTCAACCTTCCCAAGTTCTCTCACGTCACCCCGCTCCTCCGCTCTCTCCACTGGCTTCCAGTTGAAGCTCGCATCCGCTACAAGACCATGGTGCTTGCCTACGGAGCTGTGAGGGGAACGGCACCTCAGTACCTTCAGGCTCTGATCAGGCCCTACACCCAAACAAGGGCACTGCGTTCATCCACCTCTGGCCTGCTCGCCTCCCTACCACTGAGGAAGTACAGTTCCCGCTCAGCCCAGTCAAAACTGTTCGCTGCTCTGGCACCCCAATGGTGGAACAAACTCCCTCACGACGCCAGGACAGCGGAGTCAATCACCACCTTCCGGAGACACCTGAAACCCCACCTCTTCAAGGAATACCTAGGATAGGATAAAGCAATCCTTCTGCCCCCCCCCCCCCCCCTTAAAAGATTTAGATGCACTATTGTAAAGTGGCTGCTCCACTGGATGTCATTAGGTGAATGCACCAATTTGTAAGTCGCTCTGGATAAGAGCGTCTGCTAAATGACTTAAATGTAAATGTAAATGTAAATAACATGGCTATCTATATATACAGGGAGCACTTGGTAATAACATGGCTATCTATATATACAGGGAGCACCAGGTAATAACATGGCTATCTATATATACAGGGAGCACCAGGTAATAACATGGCTATATACAGGGAGTACCAGGTAATAACATGACTATCTATATATACAGGGAGCACCAGGTAATAACATGGTTATATACAGGGAGCACCAGGTAATAACATGGCTATCTATATATACAGGGAGCACCAGGTAATAACATGGCTATCTATATATACAGGGAGCACCAGGTAATAACATGGCTATCTATATACAGGGAGCACCAGGTAATAACATGGTTATATACAGGGAGTACCAGGTAATAACATGGCTATATACAGGGAGTACCAGGTAATAACATGGCTATATACAGGGAGTACCAGGTAATAACATGGCTATATACAGGGAGTACCAGGTAATAACACGGCTATATGCAGGGAGTACCAGGTAATAACATGACTATATACAGGGAGCACCAGGTAATACCATGATTATCTATATATACAGGGAGCACCAGGTAATAACATGACTATATACAGGGAGCACCAGGTAATAACATGACTATATACAGGGAGTACCAGGTAATAACATGGCTATATACAGGGAGTACCAGGTAATAACATGGCTATATACAGGGAGTACCAGGTAATAACACGGCTATATACAGGGAGCACCAGGTAATAACATGGCTATATACAGGGAGCACCAGGTAATAACATGGCTATATACAGGGAGCACCAGGTAATAACATGGCTATATACAGGGAGCACCAGGTAATAACATGACTATATACAGGGAGTACCAGGTAATAACATGGCTATCTATATATATAGGGAGCACCAGGTAATAACATGGCTATATACAGGGAGTACCAGGTAATAACATGGTTATCTATATATACAGGGAGCACCAGGTAATAACATGGCTATCTATATATACAGGGAGCACCATGTAATAACATGGCTATATACAGGGAGCACCAGGTAATAACATGACTATCTATATATACAGGGAGCACCAGGTAATAACATGGCTATATACAGGGAGTACCAGGTAATAACATGACTATCTATATATACAGGGAGCACCAGGTAATAACATGGCTATATACAGGGAGTACCAGGTAATAACATGACTATCTATATATACAGGGAGCACCAGGTAATAACATGGCTATATACAGGGAGTACCAGGTAATAACATGACTATCTATATATACAGGGAGCACCAGGTAATAACATGGCTATATACAGGGAGCACCAGGTAATAACATGGCTATATACAGGAAGTACCAGGTAATAACATGGCTATCTATATATACAGGGAGCACCAGGTAATAACATGGCTATCTAAATATACAGGGAGCACCAGGTAATAACATGACTATATACAGGGAGTACCAGGTAATAACATGGCTATATACAGGGAGTACCAGGTAGTAACATGGCTATATACAGGGAGTACCAGGTAATAACATGGCTATATACAGGGAGTACCAGGTAATAACATGGCTATATACAGGGAGTACCAGGTAATAACATGGCTATATACAGGGAGTACCAGGTAATAACATGGCTATATACAGGGAGTACCAGGTAATAACATGGCTATATACAGGGAGCACCAGGTAATAACATGGCTATATACAGGGAGTACCAGGTAATAACATGGTTATATACAGGGAGTACCAGGTAATAACATGGCTATATACAGGGAGCACCAGGTAATAACATGGCTATATACAGGGAGTACCAGGTAATAACATGGCTATATACAGGGAGTACCAGGTAATAACATGGCTATATACAGGGAGTACCAGGTAATAACATGGCTATATACAGGGAGTACCAGGTAATAGCATGGCTATATACAGGGAGCACCAGGTAATAACATGACTATCTATATACAGGGAGTACCAGGTAATAACATGGCTATATACAGGGAGTACCAGGTAATAGCATGGCTATATACAGGGAGCACCAGGTAATAACATGGCTATATACAGGGAGTACCAGGTAATAACATGGCTATATACAGGGGGTACCAGGTAATAACATGGCTATCTATATACAGGGAGTACCAGGTAATAACATGGCTATCTATATACAGGGAGTACCAGGTAATAACATGGCTATCTATATACAGGGAGTACCAGGTAATAACATGGCTATATACAGGGAGCACCAGGTAATAACATGACTATCTATATATACAGGGAGTACCAGGTAATAACATGGCTATATACAGGGAGTACCAGGTAATAACATGGCTATACACAGGAAGTACCAAGTAATAACATGGCTAAATACAGGAAGTACCAGGTAATGACATGGCTATATACAGGAAGCACCAGGTAATAACATGACTATATACAGGGAGCACCAGGTAATAACATGGCTATATACAGGGAGTACCAGGTAATAACATGGCTATATACAGGAAGTACCAGGTAATAACATGGTTATCTATATATACAGGGAGCACCAGGTAATAACATGACTATCTATATATACAGGGAGCACCAGGTAATAACATGGCTATATACAGGGAGCACCAGGTAATAACATGGCTATATACAGGGAGCACCAGGTAATAACATGGCTATATACAGGGAGTACCAGGTAGTAACATGACTATATACAGGGAGTAACAATACCGAGTTAATGTGCAGGGGAACAAGGTAATTAAGTTTACTATTTACATATAGGTAGGGGTAAAGTGAGTCAGTGCAATAAAAGGTCAATGCAGATAGTCCGGGTAGCCATTTGCTAAGCTATTTAGCAGTCTGATGGCTTTGGGGGTAGAAGCTGTACAGGTTCTGTTGGTTCCAGACTTGGTTCACTGGTGCCGTTTGACATGTGGTAGCAGAGAGAACAGTCATTGGCTTGGGGGTAGAAGCTGTACAGGTTCTGTTGGTTCCAGACTTGGTTCACTGGTGCCGCTTGACATGTGGTAGCAGAGAGAACAGTCATTGGCTTGGGGGTAGAAGCTGTACAGGTTCTGTTGGTTCCAGACTTGGTTCACTGGTGCCGTTTGACATGTGGTAGCAGAGAGAACAGTCTATGGCTTGGGTGGCTGGATTCTATGAAGAAGAAAAAAAACATCATTTTTTCCTCTGACACCGCCTGGTATAAAGGTCCTGGATGACAGGAAGCTCGGCCCCAGTGATGTACTGGGCCGTATTCACCACCCGCTCTGGAGCCTTGCGGTCAGGAACTTTTTAGTTGCCATACCAGGCGGTGACGCAGCCAGTCAAGATGCTCTCAATGGTGTAGATCTCGAAGTTTATAAAGATCTGAGGGCTCATGCCATTTCTTTTCAGCCTCCTGATGAGGACGAGGCGCTGCCGTGCCCTCTTCACAACTGTATGGGTGTGTGCGGACTGTTAATTCTTGTGGACGTCGAAGGAACTTGAAGCTCTTGACCCGCTCCACTACAGCCGTTTCCTGTAGTCCACGATAAGCTCCTTTGTCTTGCTGATGTTTGAGGGAGACGTTGTTGCCCTAGGCTGTTTTATTGTAGCCGGTGACATCAGCAAACTTGATGATGGTGTTGGAGTCATGCTTGGCCTCGCAGTCGTGGGTGTACAGGAGGGGACTAAGCACACACCCCTGAAGGTCCGCCGTGTAAATGGTCAGCGTGGCAGATGTATTGTTGACTAACCTTACTGCCTGGGGGGGGGGGGGGGGGGGGGGGTGACTCGTCACCAGAGGAAGGTGATCAGTCCCAGGGCCCAGAGCTTGGTGATGAACTTGGAAGGTACTATGGTGTTGAATGCAGAACTGTAGTCAATGGTTCTAGACTTGGTTCACTGGTGCCGTTTGACATGTGGTAGCAGAGAGAACAGTCATTGGCTTGGGGGTAGAAGCTGTACAGGTTCTGTTGGTTCCAGACTTGGTTCACTGGTGCCGCTTGACATGTGGTAGCAGAGAGAACAGTCATTGGCTTGGGGGTAGAAGCTGTACAGGTTCTGTTGGTTCCAGACTTGGTTCACTGGTGCCGCTTGACATGTGGTAGCAGAGAGAACAGTCTATGGCTTGGGTGGCTGGATTCCATGAAGAAGAAAAAAAATATCGTTTTTTCCTCTGACACCGCCTGGTATAAAGGTCCTGGATGACAGGAAGCTCGGCCCCAGTGATGTACATAGGTACTCCTTTTGTCCAGGTGGGTGAGGGCAGTGTGGAGTGCAATAGAGATTGCATCATCTGTGGATCTGTTAGGGCGGTATTCTAATTGGAGTGGGTCCAGGGTTTCTGGGATGATGGGGTTGATCTGAGCCATGACCAGCCTTTCAAAGTATTTCATGGCTTTAGATGTGCTACGGGCAAAAGTAATTTAGGAAGTTTACCTTTGGCGTCCTTGGGCACGGGGACTATGGTTGGTGTGCATGAAACAAGTTGGTATTACAGACCGGGTCAGGGATCGGATGAAAGTGTCAGCTAACGATGATCGAAATGAAGATACAGAATAAGATCCAGATTAAGGAGGTGTTGGTGTGTGTGTTAACCACTAAGGGGAGCCGGGTCAGGGATCGGTTGAAAGTGTCAGCTAACGGGGATCCAGAATACGATCCAGATTAAGGAGGTGTTGGTGTGTGTGTTAAACACTAAGGGGAGCCGGGTCAGGGATCGGTTGAAAGTGTCAGCTAACGGGGATCCAGAATACGATCCAGATTAAGGAGGTGTTGGTGTGTGTGTTAAACACTAAGAGGAGCCAAAGCTCCATAGTAGATCCTGGTCCTGCACAGTACAGAACGGTCCAATGAACAGGCAAGACAACTACACCGTCAATGGCCTTGGTCTCTGTAAAAGTCTTTAAATCCTAGACCCATCTCTTCCTCACTCACTCTCCCCCTTTCACATTCTCTCCCAATCCTAACCCTGATACAGTTTACTCTGCCCCCAAAAGATGTTACATCTCCCTCTCTTTTTTTGAATGGCAATCATCTAAGTCTAATTTCATTGATAACTTCCCCACCTCCAACCACTGCTAATACTTCCCCCCTACAACCACTGCTAATACTTCCACCTCCAACCACTGCTAATACTGTCACCTCCAACCACTGTTAATACTTCCCCCTACAACCAATGCTAATACTTCCACCTCCAACCACTGCTAATACTGTCACCTCCAACCACTGTTAATACTTCCCCCTCCAACCACTGCTAATACTTCCCCCTCCAACCACTGCTAATACTTCCCCCTCCAACCACTGCTAATACTTCCCCCTCCAACCACTGCTAATACTGTCACCTCCAACCACTGCTAATACTTCCCCCCCCAACCACTGCTAATACTTCCCCCCTACAACCACTGCTAATACTTCCCCCTCCAACCACTGCTAATACTGTCACCTCCAACCACTGCTAATACTGTCACCTCCAACCACTGCTAATACTTCCCCCCCAACCACTGCTAATACTTCCCCCCTACAACCACTGCTAATACTTCCCCCTCCAACCACTGCTAATACTGTCACCTCCAACCACTGCTAATACTGTCACCTCCAACCACTGCTAATACTTCCCCCTCCAACCACTGCTAATACTTCCCCCTCCAACCACTGCTAATACTGTCACCTCCAACCACTGCTAATACTTCCCCCTCCAACCACTGCTAATACTGTCACCTCCAACCACTGCTAATACTTCCCCCTCCAACCACTGCTAATACTTCCACCTCCAACCACTGCTAATACTGTCACCTCCAACCACTGCTAATACTTCCCCCTCCAACCACTGCTAATACTTCCCCCTCCAACCACTGCTAATACTTCCCCCTCCAACCACTGCTAATACTGTCACCTCCAACCACTGCTAATACTTCCCCCTCCAACCACTGCTAATACTTCCACCTCCAACCACTGCTAATACTTCCACCTCCAACCACTGCTAATACTGTCACCTCCAACCACTGCTAATACTTCCCCCTCCAACCACTGCTAATACTTCCCCCTCCAACCACTGCTAATACTTCCCCCCCCAACCACTGCTAATACTTCCCCCCTACAACCACTGCTAATACTTCCACCTCCAACCACTGCTAATACTGTCACCTCCAACCACTGTTAATACTTCCCCCTCCAACCACTGCTAATACTTCCCCCTCCAACCACTGCTAATACTTCCCCCTCCAACCACTGCTAATACTTCCCCCTCCAACCACTGCTAATACTGTCACCTCCAACCACTGCTAATACTTCCCCCCCCAACCACTGCTAATACTTCCCCCCTACAACCACTGCTAATACTTCCCCCTCCAACCACTGCTAATACTGTCACCTCCAACCACTGCTAATACTGTCACCTCCAACCACTGCTAATACTTCCCCCCCAACCACTGCTAATACTTCCCCCCTACAACCACTGCTAATACTTCCCCCTCCAACCACTGCTAATACTGTCACCTCCAACCACTGCTAATACTGTCACCTCCAACCACTGCTAATACTTCCCCCTCCAACCACTGCTAATACTTCCCCCTCCAACCACTGCTAATACTGTCACCTCCAACCACTGCTAATACTTCCCCCTCCAACCACTGCTAATACTGTCACCTCCAACCACTGCTAATACTTCCCCCTCCAACCACTGCTAATACTTCCACCTCCAACCACTGCTAATACTGTCACCTCCAACCACTGCTAATACTTCCCCCTCCAACCACTGCTAATACTTCCCCCTACAACCACTGCTAATACTTCCCCCTCCAACCACTGCTAATACTGTCACCTCCAACCACTGCTAATACTTCCCCCTCCAACCACTGCTAATACTTCCACCTCCAACCACTGCTAATACTTCCACCTCCAACCACTGCTAATACTGTCACCTCCAACCACTGCTAATACTTCCCCCTCCAACCACTGCTAATACTTCCCCCTCCAACCACTGCTAATACTTCCCCCCCCAACCACTGCTAATACTTCCCCCCTACAACCACTGCTAATACTTCCCCCTCCAACCACTGCTAATACTGTCACCTCCAACCACTGCTAATACTGTCACCTCCAACCACTGCTAATACTTCCCCCTCCAACCACTGCTAATACTTCCCCCTCCAACCACTGCCAATACTGTCACCTCCAACCACTGCTAATACTTCCCCCTCCAACCACTGCTAATACTTCCCCCTCCAACCACTGCTAATACTTCCCCCTCCAACCACTGCTAATACTGTCACCTCCAACCACTGCTAATACTTCCCCCTCCAACCACTGCTAATACTGTCACCTACAACCACTGCTAATACTGTCACCCCCAACCACTGCTAATACTGTCACCTCCAACCACTGCTAATACTGTCACCTCCAACCACTGCTAATACTTCCCCCTCCAACCACTGCTAATACTTCCACCTCCAACCACTGCTAATACTGTCACCTCCAACCACTGCTAATACTGTCACCTCCAACCACTGCTAATACTTCCCCCTCCAACCACTGCTAATACTGTCACCTCCAACCACTGCTAATACTTCCCCCTCCAACCACTGCTAATACTGTCACCTCCAACCACTGGTAATACTGTCACCTCCAACCACTGGTAATACTTCCCCCTCCAACCACTGCTAATACTGTCACCTCCAACCACTGGTAATACTTCCCCCTCCAACCA
Organism: Salvelinus fontinalis; assembly: GCF_029448725.1. Classification (NCBI taxonomy): domain Eukaryota; kingdom Metazoa; phylum Chordata; class Actinopteri; order Salmoniformes; family Salmonidae; genus Salvelinus; species Salvelinus fontinalis. Next base: position 10,364 of record NW_026600234.1, read on the forward strand.
CTGCTAATACTGTCACCTCCAACCACTGCTAATACTGTCACCTCCAACCACTGGTAATACTGTCACCTCCAACCACTGGTAATACTTCCCCCTCCAACCACTGCTAATACTTCCCCCTCCAACCACTGCTAATACTGTCACCTCCAACCACTGGTAATACTTCCCCCTCCAACCACTGCTAATACTTCCCCCTCCAACCACTGCTAATACTTCCCCCTCCAACCACTGCTAATACTTCCATCTCCAACCACTGCTAACACTGCCACCTCCAACCACTGCTAATACTGCCACCTCCAACCACTGCTAATACTTCCCCCTCCAACCACTGCTAATACTTCCTCCTCCAACCACTGCTAATACTGTCACCTCCAACCACTGCTAATACTTCCCCCTCCAACCACTGCTAATACTTCCACCTCCAACCACTGCTAATACTTCCCCCTCCAACCACTGCTAATACTGTCACCTCCAACCACTGCTAATACTTCCACCTCCAACCACTGCTAATACTTCCCCCTCCAACCACTGCTAATACTTCCCCCTACAACCACTGCTAATACTTCCCCCTACAACCACTGCTAATACTGTCACCTCCAACCACTGCTAATACTGTCACCTCCAACCACTGCTAATACTTCCCCCTCCAACCACTGCTAATACTTCCCCCTCCAACCACTGCTAATACTTCCCCCTCCAACCACTGCTAATACTTCCACCTCCAACCACTGCTAATACTTCCACCTCCAACCACTGCTAATACTGCCACCTCCAACCACTGCTAATACTTCCACCTACAACCACTGCTAATACTGTCACCTACAACCACTGCTAATACTGTCACCTCCAACCACTGCTAATACTGTCACCTCCAACCACTGCTAATACTTCCACCTCCAACCACTGCTAATACTTCCACCTCCAACCACTGCTAATACTGTCACCTCCAACCACTGCTAATACTTCCACCTCCAACCACTGCTAATACTGCCACCTCCAACCACTGCTAATACTCCCCCCTCCAACCACTACTAATACTGTCACCTCCAACCACTGGTAATACTTCCCCCTCCAACCACTGCTAATACTGTCACCTCCAACCACTGCTAATACTGTCACCTCCAACCACTGGTAATACTGTCACCTCCAACCACTGGTAATACTTCCCCCTCCAACCACTGCTAATACTTCCCCCTCCAACCACTGCTAATACTGTCACCTCCAACCACTGCTAATACTGTCACCTCCAACCACTGGTAATACTTCCCCCTCCAACCACTGCTAATACTTCCCCCTCCAACCACTGCTAATACTTCCCCCTCCAACCACTGCTAATACTTCCCCCTCCAACCACTGCTAATACTTCCATCTCCAACCACTGCTAACACTGCCACCTCCAACCACTGCTAATACTGCCACCTCCAACCACTGCTAATACTTCCCCCTCCAACCACTGCTAATACTTCCTCCTCCAACCACTGCTAATACTGTCACCTCCAACCACTGCTAATACTTCCCCCTCCAACCACTGCTAATACTTCCACCTCCAACCACTGCTAATACTTCCCCCTCCAACCACTGCTAATACTGTCACCTCCAACCACTGCTAATACTTCCACCTTCAACCACTGCTAATACTTCCCCCTCCAACCACTGCTAATACTTCCCCCTCCAACCACTGCTAATACTTCCACCTCCAACCACTGCTAATACTTCCCCCTCCAACCACTGCTAATACTGTCACCTCCAACCACTGCTAATACTTCCACCTCCAACCACTGCTAATACTTCCCCCTCCAACCACTGCTAATACTTCCCCCTACAACCACTGCTAATACTGTCACCTCCAACCACTGCTAATACTGTCACCTCCAACCACTGCTAATACTTCCCCCTCCAACCACTGCTAATACTTCCCCCTCCAACCACTGCTAATACTTCCACCTCCAACCACTGCTAATACTTCCCCCTCCAACCACTGCTAATACTGCCACCTCCAACCACTGCTAATACTTCCCCCTACAACCACTGCTAATACTGTCACCTACAACCACTGCTAATACTGTCACCTACAACCACTGCTAATACTGTCACCTCCAACCACTGCTAATACTTCCACCTCCAACCACTGCTAATACTGTCACCTCCAACCACTGCTAATACTTCCACCTCCAACCACTGCTAATACTGCCACCTCCAACCACTGCTAATACTCCCCCCTCCAACCACTGCTAATACTTCCCCCTCCAACCACTGCTAATACTTCCACCTCCAACCACTGCTAATACCGCCACCTCCAACCACTGCTAATACTTCCCCCTCCAACCACTGCTAATACTTCCACCTCCAACCACTGCTAATACTTCCACCTCCAACCACTGCTAATACTTCCACCTCCAACCACTGCTAATACTTCCACCTCCAACCACTGCTAATACTGTCACCTCCAACCACTGCTAATACTTCCCCCTACAACCACTGCTAATACTTCCACCTCCAACCACTGCTAATACTGCCATCATCATGTTACTACACTTACAAACATATATTATGATAAATAGAATTGAAACTTGTGTCTCATTATGGTAAATGGCCAAATAAGTATAGCCAGTTATAATTGTAATGGCCTAGCAGATAATAAGAAAAGACGACCACCTGGCTAAAAGCGAAGGAATATCATATGCATTGTTCACAGGAAACTCATTCAACAATTTTAGATGAAGTTTTGTGGAAAAAGAACTGGGAGGGGGGGGGGGGGCGAAATGTACTTCTCCCACGAGTAAAGACATTCAAAAAGGGGTGATGATATTAATTAACAGTAATTTAATAGTATTTAATATTTAATATTTTATATTTAATATTTAATTAATAGTAATTTTGATCCAAATGTGAACATTTTCCAAACAGATCCTCAAGGTACAGTTGTAGGTGCAGTTGAAGTCGGAAGTTTACATACACTTAGGTTGGAGTCATTTAAAACTCGTTTTTCAACCACTCCACACATTTCTTGTTAACAAACTATAGTTTTGGCAAGTCGGTTAAGGACATCTACTTTGTGCATGACACAAGTCATTTTTCCAACAGTTGTTTACAGACAGATTATTTCACGTATAATTCACTGTATCACAATTCCAGTGGGTCAGATGTTTACATATACTAAGTTGACTGTGCCTTTAAACAGCTTGGAAAATTCCAGAAAATTATGTCATGGCTTTATAAGCTTCTGATGGGCTAATTGACATCATTTGAGTCAATTGGAGGTGTACGTGTGGATGTATTTCAAGGCCTACCTTCAAACTCAGTGCCTCTTTGCATGACATCATGGGGAAATCAAAAGAAATCAGCCAAGACCTCAGGAAAAACATTGTAGACCTCCACAAGTCTGGTTCATCCTTGGGAGCAATTTCCAAATGCCTGAAGGTACCACGTTCATCTGTACAAACAATAGTACGCAAGTATAAACACCATGGGACCACTCAGCCGTCATACCGCTCAGGAAGGAGACGCTTTCTGTCTCCTCGAGATGAACGTATTTTGGTGTGAAAAGTGCAAATCAATCCCAGAACAACAGCAAAAGACCTTGTGAAGATGCTGGAGGAAACAGGTACAAAAGTATCTATATCCACAGGAAAACGAGTCCTATATCGACATAACCTGAAAGGCCACTCAGCAAGGAAGAAGCCACTGCTCCAAAACCACCATAAAACAGCCAGACTATGGTTTGCAACTGCACATGGGGACAAAGTACGTACTTTTTGGAGAAATGTCCTCTGGTCTGATGAAAGAAAAATAGAACTGTTTGGCCATAATGACCACCGTTATGTTTGGAGGAAAAAGGGGGAGGCTTGCAAGCTGAAGAATATATTGAAGCAACATCTCAAGACATCAGTCAGAAAGTTAAAGCTTGGTCGCAAATGGGTCTTCCAGAGTATAAAAGCATACTCCCAAAGTTGTGGCAAAATGGCTTAAGGACAACAAAGTCAAGGTATTGAGTGGCCATCACAAAGCCCTGACCTCAATCCCATAAATAAATTGTGGGCAGAACTGAAAAAGTGTGCGTGAGCCAAAATTCACCCAACTTATTGTGGGAAGCTTGTGGAAGGCTACCCGAAACATTTGACCCAAGTTAAACAATTTAAAGGCAATGCTACCAAATACTAATTGAGTGTATGTAAACTTCTGACCCACTGGGAATGTGGTGAAAGAAATAAAAGCTGAACTAAATCATTCTCTCCACTATTATTCTGACATTTCACATTCTTAAAATAAAGTGGTGAACCTAACTGACCTAAAACAGGGAATTTTTACTTGGATTAAATGTCAGGAATTCTGAAAAACTGAGTTTAAATGTATTTGGCTAAGGTGTAAGTAAACTTCCGACTTCAACTGTGTAGGTAGGTAGGTAGGTAGGTAGGTAGGTAGGTAGGTTTACCCCAAAAATATATGGGGGATTGGAAATGATGCAGACAATTACATTGATGGAAACAACAATCTATCTACAATCATAAAGCTGATCCTCTCCTTAATAAAAAAAGGAAAGCTGTTGGCCAGCAAGTGAGTTTTTAGTGGTTAAATGAAATGTATTCAGAGAGCAGGAGGTAGCCAAACCTGCAGAGCAAACGTTATGCGACTGAGGTAAG
>NW_026600234.1:17500-27500 GCF_029448725.1 Salvelinus fontinalis
GTACTCACGTGAGGAGGAGAGGAACGGAGGAGAGAGGAGAGGAGAGAGGAGGAGAGGGGTACTCACGTGAGGAGAGACCGCTGAGGGAAGCTGAAGTTGCCATGGGAGATGCGGTCTATGAAGTTGAGAGGGATTTTCTGTATCTGCTCAATGTTGAGCATGACGAAGTCGTACTTACAGACCAGCAGGGAGGTGTCTGTGATCAGCACGACACGCTCTTTCTCGTTGTTCCAATGGTCAACCCTGGAGAATAGAGGTCAAGTATTTATCATTTACTTAACAAAGTAAGGGCTCTACTCAATCTGCATGGCGGAAGTTCAGCATTACAGCGTGATTTAAATTGAAAGGCAATGTTTTCCGCGTTAGCGGAGACTGCATTCACGTTAAACGTTGCATTTATTGGCACAATTGGAAATGACCTTTAAAGGCCCAGTTGCAGTCAATAAAGTGATTTCCAACACTATGAGATTGGAATAATACTGTGAAAATTATGATAATGCCCTTTACGTGTAAGAGCTGTTTGAAAAGATTGCCTGAAATGTCAGATTGTTTTTGGTGGGATGGAGTTTTGGCCTGCCTCGTGACATCACCAGGTGATCAATTAGTTAATAGACCAATAAGAAAGAGAGTTCCAAATCTCTCTGCCAATAACAGCTAGTTTTCTGTTTCCCCCTCCCCACTCAGACCACTTTATAACGTGTAGACTGATCTGGGTTAGGTTGCTTGCATATATCTTTTTTGATATATTTTATACTTTTTAAACTATTCAACTGTTTTTTGTTTTTTTTCCACTTTAATGGAAATGTATTTCCAACATTCTAAAGCTCCCCATTGTGACATCATCACTTCCAACATTCACTGTAAATGATGTCACTTTTGACAAAAACTAAAATCAGCTACATTGACCTCTTTGCCAATAACTAGGGAGGGAAAAAAAAAGTTAAAGCGTATTGAAATCGTCCTCTATAATAACTGAATTATCTGGTACCGATCAAACGGTACAGCTGTTCTGGTAACTGCATTAACAACATTAGCTCTACCATTTTATAAACAACTGAATTTCGACCACTTCCCGAAAAACTGTGAGTGGGTATGACATCTTGGTCAACTTCTCCGCTAATCAAATCTGTTCGCGGAAACAAAAAATATCCACTACGGATCTGCCAATAACAGCTAGTTTTCAGTTTTCCCCTCCCCATTCAGACCACTTTATAACATGTAGACAATATATAAATAATAAATATATAATAATAAAATCATCCTCTATAATAACTGAATTATCTGGTACCGATAAAACGGTACAGCTGTTCTGGTAACTGCATTAACACATTTTCCACAAACTTTTTCCAAACAACTTCCATTTTGACCTCTGAACAAGTCAGATAACAACAGAGTATGAACTCTTCCTCTTCTTCTATATGTAAGGGCTGTCGTTCTCCTCATCCTCGGATGAGGAGAGGAGAGAAGGATCAGTAGACCAAAATGCAGCATTCGGAAAATAAGCCATCTTTTATTTGAAAACGATGGCAACACGAAAAACAAAACACTTTCAAAATTACAAAACAAGAAAACGACGTAGACGAAACCTGAACATAAACTTACATAACTAAACGTAAAACTCACGGACAGGAAACAGACTACATCAAAATAAACGAACAGCCAAACAGTCCCGTATGGTACATACATTCGACGACACAGGAGACAATCACCCACAAACAAACAGTGAGAACACCCTACCTAAATATGACTCAATTAGAGGAAAACGCAAAACACCTGCCTCTAATTAAGAGCCATACCAGGCAACCCAAAACCAACATAGAAACAGAAAACATAGACTGCCCACCCAAAACACACGCCCTGACCATATACACATACAAAAACAACATAAAACAGGTCAGGAACGTTACAGAACCCCCCCCTCAAGGTGCGAACGCCGAACGCACCAGCACAAAGTCCAAGGGAGGGTCTGGGTGGGCAGTTGACCACGGTGGTGGCTCAGGCTCTGGACGCTGTCCCCACACCACCATAGTCACTCCCCGCTTCTGTCTTCCCCTCCCAATGACCACCCTCAAACTAACATCCCCTAAATGAACGGCCAGCACCGGGAGAAGGGGCAGCACCGGGAGAAGGGGCAGCACCGGGACAAGGGGCAGCACCGGGACAAGGGGCAGCACCGGGACAAGGGGCAGCACCGGGACAAGGGGCAGCACCGGGACAAGGGGCAGCACCGGGACAAGGGGCAGCACCGGGACAAGGGGCAGCACCGGGACAAGGGGCAGCACCGGAACAAGGGGCAGCACCGGGACAAGGGGCAGCACCGGGACAAGGGGCAGCACCGGGACAAGGGGCAGCACCGGGACAAGGGGCAGCACCGGGACAAGGGGCAGCACCGGGACAAGGGGCAGCACCGGGATAAGGGGCAGCACCGGGACAAGGGGCAGGTCCCGGCTGAGATACTCAGGCAGATCCTGACTGAACGGCTCTCGACGCTCATGGCTGGCTGACGGCTCTCGACGCTCATGGCAGGCTGACGGCTCTCGACGCTCATGGCTGGCTGACGGCTCTCGACGCTCATGGCAGGCTGACGGCTCTCGACGCTCATGGCAGGCTGACGGCTCTGGCTGCTCATGTCTGGTTGGCGGCTCTGGCAGATCCTGTCTGGTTGGCGGCTCTGGCAGATCCTGTCTGGTTGGCGGCTCTGGCAGATCCTGTCTGGTTGGCGGCTCTGGCAGATCCTGTCTGGTTGGCGGCTCTGGCAGATCCTGTCTGGTTGGCGGCTCTGGCAGATCCTGTCTGGTTGGCGGCTCTGGCAGATCCTGTCTGGTTGGCGGCTCTGGCAGATCCTGTCTGGTTGGCGGCTCTGGCAGATCCTGTCTGGCGGGCGGCTCTAGCAGCTCCTGTCTGGCGTGCGGCTCTAGCAGCTCCTGTCTGGCGTGCGGCTCTGTAGGCTCATGGCAGACAGGCGGCTTTGCAGGCTCATGGCAGACGGGCGGCTTTGCAGGCTCATTGCAGACGGATGGCTCAGACGGCGCTGGGGAGACGGATGGCTCAGATGGCGCTGGGGAGACGGATGGCTCAGATGGCGCTGGGGAGACGGATGGCTCTGGCCGGATAAGGCGCACTGTAGACCTGGTGCGTGGTGCCGGAACTGGAGGCACCGGGCTAAGGATACGCACCTTCCTACTAGTGCGGGGAGCAGGGACAGGGCACACTATACTCTCAAAGCCCACTCTATACCTGATGCGAGGTACCGGCACTGGTGACACCGGGCTGAGGACAAGCACATCAGGATTAGTAGGGGGAGAAGATACAGTGTGTACAGGGCTCTGGAGACGCACAGGAGGCTTAGTGCGTGGTGCCGGAACTGGAGGCACCGGGCTAGATACACGCACTACAGGGAGAGTGCGTGGCGGAGGAACAGGGCTCAGGAGACGCACTGGTAGCCTAGTGCGTAGTGTAGGCACTGTAGGTACTAGGCTGGGGCGGGGGGGTGGCGCCGGAAATACCTGACCGTGGAGGCGTACTGGCACTCTTGAGCATTGAGCCTGCCCAACCTTACCTGGTTGAATGCTCCCGGTCACCCGACCAGTGCGGGGAGGTGGAATAACCCGCACCGGCCTATGTAGGCGAACCGGGGAAACCATGCGTAAGGCAGGTGCCATGTATGCCGGCCCGAGGAGACGCACTGGAGACCAGACGCGTTGAGCCGGCCTCATGACACCTGGCTCAATACCCAATCTAGCCCTACCAGTGCGGGGAGATGGAATAACCCGCACTGGCCTATGCACTCGTACAGGAGACACCGTGCGCTCTACTGCGTAACACGGCGCCTGCCCGTACTCCCGCTCTCCACGGTAAGCCTGGGAAGTGGGCGCAGGTCTCCTACCTGCCCTTGGCCCACTACCTCTTAGCCCCCTCCCAAGAAATTTTTGGGTGTTACTTACGGGCTTTTTGGGCTTCCGTGCCAGACGTGTTCCCTCATAACTCCGGTTCCTCTCTCCGGTAGCCTCTGCTATCCTCAGTGCCTCCAGCTGTTCCCATGGGAGGCGATCCCTACCAGCCAGGATCTCCTCCCATGTGTAGCAACCTTTCCCGTCCAATATATCGTCCCATGTCCATTGCTCCTTCTTTTCCTGTCCCTTACTCCGTTGAGTTTTCCCTTGCCGCTTGGTCCTAGCGTGGTGGGTGATTCTGTAACGGCGGTCCTCCTTCTCTTCATCAGAAAAGGAGGAGTATTTATCGAACCAAGGCGCAGTGGAGTTTGAACACATATTTATTAACGAAAAAACACGAACTTAACTACACTAACAAAACAACAAACGGTGTAGACAGACCTAGACGACGAACTTACATGAAACAAGAAGAACGCACAAATAGAGAAAACAGGCTACACAAAAACAACGATGAACAAAACAAACCGAAAACAGTCCCGTGTGGTGCAACGACATACACAAACACGGAAGACAATCACCCACAAACAAACAGTGAGAACACCCTACCTAAATATGACTCTTAATTAGAGGAGAACGCAAAACACCTGCCTCTAATTAAGAGCCATACCAGGCAACCCAAAACCAACATAGAAACAGAAAACATAGACTGCCCACCCAAAACACACGCCCTGACCATATACACATACAAAAACAACATAAAACAGGTCAGGAACGTTACACTATAGCAGAAGAAGATTCATTACTACCAGACACTCCAGCCAATCAGTGAATTAAACAGACACACACACTCACTCCAGCCAATCAGTGAATTAGACAGACACACACACTCAGTCCAGCCAATCAGTGAATTAAAACAGACACACTCACTCCAGCCAGTCAGTGAATTAAACAACAGACACACAGACTAGTGCTGGGCGGGTTGACTCATAACCCGCAGTCCCCAAGGTTACATCCGCGGTGGGTTTAGGGTCATTCAATATTGTGTGGCTGAAGGGAAGGTTGAATAAAGAGAAAATAACCTTAAAATCCATAAATGTATCATTCTTCTTCTATTTACATTCGGAAAGTATTCGGACCCTTTGACATTTTGTCACATTACAGCTTTATTCTAAAATGGATTAAAAACGGAAAAAAGAAATCCCATAATGACGAAGAGAAAACAGGTTTTTAGACATTTCTGCACATTAATAAAAAATAAAAAAAAATATGTTATTTACAAAAGTATTCAGACCCGTTGCTATGAGGCTTGACATTAATCTCAGGTGCATCCTGATTCCATTGACCATTCTTGAGATTTTTCTACAACTTTATTGGAGTCCATCTGTGGTAAATTCAATTGATTGGATATGATTTGGAAAGGCACACACCTGTCTATATAAAAGGTCCCACCGTTGACAGTGCATGTCAGAGCAAAAACCAAGCCATGAGGTCGAAGGAATTGTCCATAGAGCCCCAAGACATTGTGTCGAGGCACAGATCTGGGGAAGGGTACCAAAACATTTCTGCATCATTAAATGTCCCCAAGAACAAAATGGTCTGCATCATTCTTAAATGAATGAAGTTTGGACTAACTAAGACTCTTCCTAGAGCTGGCCGCCCAGACAAACCGAGCAATCGGGGGAGGAGGGCCTTGGGCAGGGAGGTGACCAAGAACCTGATTGTCACTCCGACAGAGCTCCAGAGTTACTCCGTGGAGATGGGAGAACCTTCCAGAAGGACAACCATCTCTGCAGCACTCCAACAATCAGGCCTTTATGGTAGAGTGAACAGATGGAAGCCACTCCTCAGTAAAAGGCACATGACAGCCCACTTGGATTTTGCCAAAAGACACCTAAAGGACTCTCAGACAATGAGAAACAAGATTCTCTGGTCTGTTTTGACCAAGATTGAACTCTTTGGCCTGAATGCCAAGCATCGCGTCTGGAGGAAACCTGGCACCATCCCTACGGGGAAGCATGTTGGTGGCAGCATCATGCAGTGCTGATGTTATTCAGCAGCAGGGACTGGGAGACTAGTCAGGATCGAGGGAAAGATGAACAAAGCAAAGTACAGAGAGATCCTTGATGCAAACCTGCTCCTCAGACTGGGGCAAAGGTTCACCTTCCAACAGAACAACGACCCCATTGCTGTCAAAAAAAACATTGCTGCACATCTGAAGTTTGCAAAAGAGCACCTGGATGTTCCACAGCTCTACTGGTAAAATATTCTGTGGACAGATGAAACTACAGTTGAGTTGTTTGGAAGGAACACACAACACTATGTGTGGAGAAAAAAAGGCACAGCACACCAACATCAAAACCTCATCCCAACTGTAAAGTCTGGTGGAGGGAGCATCATGGTTTGGGGCTGCTTTGCTGCCTCAGGGCCTGGAGACCTTGCTATCATCGACGGAAAAATGAATTCCCAAGTTTATCAAGACATTTTGCAGGAGAATGTTAGGCTGTCCGACCATTGAAGCTCAACAGAAGTTGGGTGATGCAACAGGACAAAGATACAAAACACAGAAGTAAATCAACAACAGAATGGCTTCAACAGAAGAAAATAAGCCTTCTGGAGTGGCCCAGTCAGAGTCCTGACCTCAACCCGATTGAGATGCTGTGGCATGACCTCGAGAGCAGTTCACACCAGACATCCCAAGAATATTGCTGAACTGAAACAGATTTGTAAAGAGGAGTGGTCCAAAATTCCTCCTGACCGTTGTGCAGGTCTGATCCGCAACTACAGAAAACGTTTGGTTGAGGTTATTGCTGCCAAATCAGGGTCAACCAGTTATTAAATCCAAGGGTTCACATACTTTTCCCAACCTGCACTGTGAATGTTTACACAGTGTGTTCAATAAAGACATGAAAAACATATAATTGTTTGTGTGTTATTAGTTTAAGCAGACTGTGTTTGTCTGTTGTTGTAACTTAGATGAAAATCAGATCAAATTTTATGACAAATTTATGCAGAAATCCAGGTAATTCCAAAAGGTTCACATATTTGTTGTTGCCACTGTAGCCTTAATATTAACTCATGCATAATTAAGTATTTATTGCAGTAAAAATATACACCAAATGTACTTGGGAACAAGAGTGGAGAAATATGATTTATTTTTTGCAGCATCTTGAGAGAATGTGAATGTGCAGTTAGGGACCGTCTGTAAAGGTGCTGTCTTTATCAGCATCATAACAGCTGATAGTATTTCAACCACATACAACATGAACTGAAATATTATCAGAAACATGTTGGGTCGTTTTCACAGCTTTTCTATTTCCTGATGTCATTAGAAAATCTGTCCCGTTTAATTTTGAGTTGTTGCATTTTCTCCCCTGTCCCTAAATGTCTTTTGCTTCACTAAAGAAGATGTGACCGAGATTGAAGCATTCCATTCTATCGATTTACGCCATTATTCTCGTGAGTAAGAGTTGCTAAATAACTCTAAATCAAGTGTATAGGACCTGTATTAAATGATCACGTTTACGCTCAACATATCATACTGCATATGAGCACTTGCTCCAGAATGGGAATAAATATCCTTTCTATTTTATTCAGCGAAGTTCAATTATATTTTTCTTAATATAAAAATCATATAAAATAATGTCAGGGGACTTATAAGCATATCTTGTGTGCTAAATGAACAAGCCTACAGTCTATAACATGGAGCGTAGCCAGATAACATACAGTATCTAGTCTGATAAATGAACAAGCCTACAGTCAGTAGACCAACTCATATTCTGTTCTTCTGAAATCCATTTTCTTCATATCATAATGTTTCTTCAGTCCTAAAATAAATCATGGATTTATTGTGATATTATTGATTTCATAGAACTTTTAAAAATGTAGATGTTCCAAAGGCAGGCTGTCACGTCTACCCCAGTTCCAGCGCTTGGCGTCGCCGGTTTACTAACCGACGGTCCTGGCAACCCCTTATGACGCCCACCTGGCAACCCTCATTATCGCCCATCGGGCAACCCTCATGACTCCCACCTGGCAACCCTAATTATCGCCCAACTGGCAACCCTCATTATCGCCCAACTGGCAACCCTCATTACGCCCACCTGGCAACCCTCATCATCGGCCACCTGGCAACCCTCATTATCGGCCACCTGGCAACCCTCATTACGCCCATCGGGCAACCCTCCTTACGCCCATCGGGCAACCCTCCTTACGCCCATCGGGCAACCCTCATTATCGCCCACCTGGCAACCCTCATTACGCCCACCTGGCAACCCTCATCATCGGCCACCTGGCAACCCTCATCATCGGCCACCTGGCAACCCTCATTATCGGCCACCTGGCAACCCTCATTATCGGCCACCTGGCAACCCTCATTATCGGCCACCTGGCAACCCTCATTACGCCCACCTGGCAACCCTCATTACGCCCATCGGGCAACCCTCATTACGCCCATCGGGCAACCCTCATTACGCCCATCGGGCAACCCTCATTACGCCCACCTGGCAACCCTCATTACGCCCATCGGGCAACCCTCATTACGCCCACCTGGCAACCCTCATTACGCCCACCTGGCAACCCTCATTACGCCCACCTGGCAACCCTCATTATGCCCACCTGACAACCCTCATTATGCCCACCTGGCAACCCTCATTATCGGCCACCTGGCAACCCTCATTATGCCCACCTGGCAACCCTCATTATCGGCCACCTGGCAACCCTCATTATCGCCCACCTGGCAACCCTCATTATCGCCCACCTGGCAACCCTCATTATCGCCCACCTGGCAACCCTCATTACGCCCACCGGGCAACCCTCACACCTGCGCCCCATCATGAGACACACCTGTACTTCATCACCTGCCTGATTACTCACTCTTTATCTAGCACTCCCTAGCATCACTCTACAGGCAGTAATGGTTCAGTTTTCATGACCAGACGCTGCTCTTGTTTTCTCAATGTTTGTTATTATTAAACTCACCATTTTACACCTGCTTCCTGACTACGTTACCTTCCTGCTTCCTGACTACGTTACCTTCCTGCTTCCTGACTACGTTACCTTCCTGCTTCCTGACTACGTTACCTTCCTGCTTCCTGACTACGTTACCTTCCTGCTTCCTGACTACGTTACCTTCCTGCTTCCTGACTACGTTACCTTCCTGCTTCCTGACTACGCTACCTTCCTGCTTCCTGGCTACGCTACCTTCCTGCTTCCTGACTACGCTACCTTCCTGCTTCCTGACTACGCTACCTTCCTGCTTCCTGACTACGCTACCTTCCTGCTTCCTGACTACGTTACCTTCCTGCTTCCTGACTACGTTACCTTCCTGCTTCCTGACTACGTTACCTTCCTGCTTCCTGACCACGTTACCTTCCTGCTTCCTGACTACGTTACCTTCCTGCTTCCTGACTACGTTACCTTCCTGCTTCCTGACTACGTTACCTTCCTGCTCCCTGACTACGTTACCTTCCTGCTCCCTGACTACGTTACCTTCCTGCTCCCTGACTACGTTACCTTCCTGCTCCCTGACTACGTTACCTTCCTGCTTCCTGACTACGTTACCTTCCTGCTTCCTGACTACGTTACCTTCCTGCTTCCTGACTACGTTACCTTCCTGCTTCCTGACTACGTTACCTTCCTGCTTCCTGACTACGTTACCTTCCTGCTTCCTGACTACGTTACCTTCCTGCTTCCTGACTCCCTGCATCTACGTTACACATTAGCATTAGCGGCTTGTAGCCAGCGTGTATACGTAGAGGCGTGGAGAAGATAAACGTGTTTATGTTAATTACCGGTCAATGACCGTGAGACCGGCTGACCACCCTCCCTCCCCGCCACACCCCTAGTAGCAGACACAGAACAAATGGAAAAACAGGTTGATTCTGAGTGTTATTCAAATTGGGAGATCAATGAATAAAAACACCTAGGGAACAAATTTAAAAAATCATATGTTGTTGATAAACTCCCATATCTACTGGGTGAAATACCACAGTGTGATAAACTCCCATATCTACTGGGTGAAATACCACAGTGTGATAAACTCCCATATCTACTGGGTGAAATACCACAGTGTGATAAACTCCCATATCTACTGGGTGAAATACCACAGT
>NW_026600234.1:32500-65000 GCF_029448725.1 Salvelinus fontinalis
GCAGCCCACTAAACATCCCATATGGAATCTGTTATTCATCAATACAGCCACGCAGCCCACTGAACATCCCATATGGAATCTGTTATTCATCAATAGAGCCACGCAGCCCACTAAACATCCCATATGGAATCTGTTATTCATCAATACAGCCCACTGAACATCGCATATGGAATCTATTATTCATCAATACAGCCACGCAGCCCACTGAACATCCCATATGGAATCTGTTATTCATCAATACAGCCACGCAGCCCACTGAACATCCCATATGGAATCTGTTATTCATCAATAGAGCCACGCAGCCCACTGAACATCCCATATGGAATCTGTTATTCATCAATACAGCCCACTAAACATCCCATATGGAATCTGTTATTCATCAATACAGCCACGCAGCCCACTGAACATCCCATATGGAATCTGTTATTCATCAATACAGCCACGCAGCCCACTGAACATCCCATATGGAATCTGTATTTCATCAATACAGCCCACTGAACATCCCATATGGAATCTGTTATTCATCAATAGAGCCACACAGCCCACTGAACATCCCATATGGAATCTGTTATTCATCAATAGAGCCACGCAGCCCACTAAACATCCCATATGGAATCTGTTATTCATCAATAGAGCCACGCAGCCCACTAAACATCCCATATGGAATCTGTTATTCATCAATAGAGCCACGCAGCCCACTAAACATCCCATATGGAATCTGTTATTCATCAATAGAGCCACGCAGCCCACTAAACATCCCATATGGAATCTGTTATTCATCAATAGAGCCACGCAGCCCACTAAACATCCCATATGGAATCTGTTATTCATCAATACAGCCACGCAGCCCACTGAACATCCCATATGGAATCTGTTATTCATCAATAGAGCCACGCAGCCCACTGAACATCCCATACGGAATCTGTTATTCATCAATACAGCCACGCAGCCCACTAAACATCCCATATGGAATCTGTTATTCATCAATACAGCCACGCAGCCCACTAAACATCCCATATGGAATCTGTTTTTCATCAATAGAGCCACGCAGCCCACTAAACATCCCATATGGAATCTGTTATTCATCAATACAGCCACACAGCCCACTGAACATCCCATATGGAATCTGTTATTCATCAATACAGCCACACAGCCCACTAAACATCCCATATGGAATCTGTTATTCATCAATAGAGCCACGCAGCCCACTAAACATCCCATACGGAATCTGTTATTCATCAATACAGCCACGCAGCCCACTAAACATCCCATATGGAATCTGTTATTCATCAATACAGCCACGCAGCCCACTGAACATCCCATATGGAATCTGTTATTCATCAATACAGCCCACTAAACATCCCATATGGAATCTGTTATTCATCAATACAGCCACGCAGCCCACTGAACATCCCATATGGAATCTGTTATTCATCAATAGAGCCACGCAGCCCACTAAACATCCCATATGGAATCTGTTATTCATCAATAGAGCCACACAGCCCACTGAACATCCCATATGGAATCTGTTATTCATCAATAGAGCCACGCAGCCCACTAAACATCCCATATGGAATCTGTTATTCATCAATAGAGCCACGCAGCCCACTAAACATCCCATATGGAATCTGTTATTCATCAATAGAGCCACGCAGCCCACTAAACATCCCATATGGAATCTGTTATTCATCAATAGAGCCACGCAGCCCACTAAACATCCCATATGGAATCTGTTATTCATCAATAGAGCCACGCAGCCCACTAAACATCCCATATGGAATCTGTTATTCATCAATACAGCCACGCAGCCCACTGAACATCCCATATGGAATCTGTTATTCATCAATAGAGCCACGCAGCCCACTGAACATCCCATACGGAATCTGTTATTCATCAATACAGCCACGCAGCCCACTAAACATCCCATATGGAATCTGTTATTCATCAATACAGCCACGCAGCCCACTAAACATCCCATATGGAATCTGTTTTTCATCAATAGAGCCACGCAGCCCACTAAACATCCCATATGGAATCTGTTATTCATCAATACAGCCACACAGCCCACTGAACATCCCATATGGAATCTGTTATTCATCAATACAGCCACACAGCCCACTAAACATCCCATATGGAATCTGTTATTCATCAATAGAGCCACGCAGCCCACTAAACATCCCATACGGAATCTGTTATTCATCAATACAGCCACGCAGCCCACTAAACATCCCATACGGAATCTGTTATTCATCAATACAGCCACGCAGCCCACTGAACATCCCATATGGAATCTGTTATTCATCAATACAGCCCACTAAACATCCCATATGGAATCTGTTATTCATCAATACAGCCACGCAGCCCACTGAACATCCCATATGGAATCTGTTATTCATCAATAGAGCCACGCAGCCCACTAAACATCCCATATGGAATCTGTTATTCATCAATACAGCCACGCAGCCCACTGAACATCCCATACGGAATCTGTTATTCATCAATACAGCCACGCAGCCCACTAAACATCCCATATGGAATCTGTTATTCATCAATACAGCCACGCAGCCCACTGAACATCCCATACGGAATCTGTTATTCATCAATACAGCCACGCAGCCCACTAAACATCCCATATGGAATCTGTTATTCATCAATACAGCCACGCAGCCCACTGAACATCCCATATGGAATCTGTTATTCATCAATACAGCCACGCAGCCCACTGAACATCCCATATGGAATCTGTATTTCATCAATACAGCCCACTGAACATCCCATATGGAATCTGTTATTCATCAATACAGCCACGCAGCCCACTGAACATCCCATATGGAATCTGTTATTCATCAATACAGCCACGCAGCCCACTGAACAGCCCCATATGGAATCTGTTATTCATCAATACAGCCCACTGAACAGCCCCATATGGAATCTGTTATTCATCAATACAGCCCACTGAACATCCCATATGGAATCTGTTATTCATCAATACAGCCACGCAGCCCACTAAACATCCCATATGGAATCTGTTATTCATCAATACAGCCACGCAGCCCACTGAACAGCCCCATATGGAATCTGTTATTCATCAATACAGCCCACTGAACAGCCCCATATGGAATCTGTTATTCATCAATACAGCCACGCAGCCCACTGAACATCCCATATGGAATCTGTTATTCATCAATACAGCCACGCAGCCCACTGAACAGCCCCATATGGAATCTGTTATTCATCAATACAGCCCACTGAACAGCCCCATATGGAATCTGTTATTCATCAATACAGCCCACTGAACAGCCCCATATGGAATCTGTTATTCATCAATACAGCCACGCAGCCCACTAAACATCCCATATGGAATCTGTACTTCATCAATACAGCCCACTGAACATCCTCTGTGCCGTTTCCTGCTCGGGAATCGTGAGACAGAACAATATGTCCTCGTGAACAACATCCCCGACATGTATAGGGAACAAAAGTCAATGCATGGGCATATCAGCCCTCACAGCCCAACGTCCAATATTATATGGATACTTTGACTCCAAGTATCAAACGTAAAATGAACATTTATATTTGCTAGATAGCTTGTTCTCCATCTGCTTTTTAAATAGTAATCCAACCTCTTTTCAGCATTGTTAAATAGTAATCCAACCTGTTTTCAGCATCTTTAAATAGTAATCCAACCTGTTTTCAGCATTTTGTTTGTTCCATGACTAATCAAAGCTCATTTCTCATTCTCTTTCTTGTTTCTCTGTAGCAGATATACTGTATAGTGAGCAATATGTCGAACATCAACACAATCACAGTATTCGAATCACAATACGTATAGAATCATGAGAATCACAATACATATAGAATCGTGAGAATCACAATACGTATAGAATCGTGAGAATCACAATACGTATAGTCTCGTGACAATCACAATACGTATAGAATCGTGAGAATCACAATACGTATAGAATCATGAGAATCACAATACGTATAGAATCGTGAGAATCATGAGAATCACAATACATAGAGAATCGTGAGAATCGCATTACGTATAGAATCATGAGAATCACAATACGTATAGAATCATGAGAATCACAATACGTATAGAATCGTGAGAATCACAATACGTATAGTCTCGTGACAATCACAATACGTATAGAATCGTGAGAATCACAATACGTATAGAATCATGAGAATCACAATACGTATAGAATCGTGAGAATCATGAGAATCACAATACATAGAGAATCGTGAGAATCATGAGAATCACAATACGTATAGAATCATGAGAATCACAATACATATAGAATCATGAGAACCACAATACATATAGAATCGTGAGAATCACAATACATATAGAATCGTGAGAATCATGAGAATCACAATATGTATAGAATCATGAGAATCACAATACATATAGAATCGTGAGAATCGTGAGAATCACAATACATATAGAATCGTGCGAATCATGAGAATCACAATACATATATAATCGTGAGAATCATGAGAATCACAATACGTATAGAATCATGAGAATCACAATACATATAGAATCATGAGAATCACAATACATATAGAATCGTGAGAATCACAATACATATAGAATCGTGCGAATCATGAGAATCACAATACGTATAGAATCGTGAGAATCACAATACGTATAGAATCGTGAGAATCATGAGAATCACAATACGTATAGAATCATGAGAATGACAATACGTATAGAATCATGAGAATCACAATACGTATAGAATCGTGAGAATCATGAGAATCACAATACGTATAGAATCATGAGAATCACAATACATATAGAATCGTGCGAATCATGAGAATCACATTACGTATAGAATCATGAGAATCACAATATGTATAGAATCGTGAGAATCACAATACGTATAGAATCGTGAGAATCACAATACATATAGAATCATGAGAATCACAATACATATAGAATCATGAGAATCACAATACATATAGAATCGTGAGAATCGTGAGAATCACAATACATATAGAATCGTGCGAATCATGAGAATCACAATACGTATAGAATCATGAGAATCACAATACGTATAGAATCGTGAGAATCATGAGAATCACAATACGTATAGAATCATGAGAATCACAATACATATAGAATCGTGCGAATCATGAGAATCACATTACGTATAGAATCATGAGAATCACAATATGTATAGAATCGTGAGAATCACAATACGTATAGAATCGTGAGAATCACAATACGTATAGAATCGTGACAATCACAATACGTATAGAATCGTGAGAATCACAATACGTATAGAATCGTGACAATCACAATACATATAGAATCGTGAGAATCGTGAGAATCATAATACATATAGAATCGTGAGAATCATGAGAATCACAATACGTATAGAATCATGAGAATCACAATACATATAGAATCGTGCGAATCATGAGAATCACAATACGTATAGAATCATGAGAATCACAATACGTATAGAATCGTGAGAATCATGAGAATCACAATACGTATAGAATCATGAGAATCATGAGAATCACAATACGTATAGAATCATGAGAATCACAATACATATAGAATCGTGCGAATCGTGAGAATCACAATACGTATAGAATCGTGACAATCACAATACATATAGAATCGTGAGAATCGTGAGAATCACAATACATATAGAATCGTGCGAATCGTGAGAATCACAATACGTATAGAATCGTGACAATCACAATACATATAGAATCGTGAGAATCGTGAGAATCACAATACATATAGAATCGTGCGAATCGTGAGAATCACAATACGTATAGAATCGTGAGAATCACAATACAGTGCATATCATATCAGCACGTAAGCATGGTGATATCGTATTGTGAGTTTCCTGGCACTTCCCCAATGCTGAGAGTGACCAGGTTTGGAGACATTCTGCTCCAAGTACAGTAATCCCTCGTTTATCGCGGGGGTTACGTTCCGAAAATGACCCGCGATAAGTGAAATCCGCGAAATAGAAAACTTTTTTATCCATATAACTTTTATATCCATATAACTTTTTTATCCATATAACTTTTTATATCCATATAACTTTTTTGTCCCTATCCATATAACCAGCCTCTATCCATGTTTCGTCGACATTATGGGTTTAGGAGATGTTCGAAATTACAAGATAATTTGGCCAACTTAATGTAAATTTGCCAAGCTGTTTTATGTACGTACACATAACTGCACGAGACGACAAAATGATAGCACAATTCGTAGCATGTTTTGATACAAGAAGCGGGAGTGAGTTTTTAGCGAATCAGAATGCAGAGCACAATGCACCAAAAAAAAATAAAAAATGCATTATGAAAATCCGCAAAATAGCGAATCCGCGATAAGTGAACCGCGAAGTGGCGAGGGATCACTGTATATCAATTCCAGAGAAAAGCGATCGGCCTCATGTCCATACTGTGATCAGTGGTTTGTTTCAGTTGCACCTACGATGGGAATCAGGAAAACCCCTAACTGGCTCTGACCAGTTGGTTGTAACCTGATCGTATGAAGTCGTCTCAACCAGAAAACCAGTTTACAACCAGGTCACTCTGCCTAGAATGCCCATGGGAACAAGGACATCGAAGAGACATAGTGATAAATGATCTATAATGTATTTCTACGTGATAAACTCACTCAGCCAGACACTGTGGATAATGCTATTTTCCTCCTTAAAACAGACACTTTGGGATTTTTGGCAATGAAGCCCTTTATCTACTGAACCCAGAGTCAGATGAGGCCCTTTATCTACTGACCCAGAGTCAGATGAGGCCATTTATCTACTGACCCAGAGTCAGATGAGGCCATTTATCTACTGACCCAGAGTCAGATGAGGCTCTTTATCTACTGACCCAGAGTCAGAGGAGGCCCTTTATCTACTGACCCAGAGTCAGATGTGTCTCTGCGAGCAGCATGAAGGAAGTTGCTAACTAGTGCAATAATTAACTAGCTTTAGCACAATGACTGGAAGTCTATGGGTATCTGCTAGCGTTAGCACAATGACTGGAAGTCTATGGGTATCTGCTAGCGTTAGCACAATGACTGGAAGTCTATGGGTATCTGCTAGCGTTAGCACAATGAATGGAAGTCTATGGGTATCTGCTAGCGTTAGCACAATGAATGGAAGTCTATGGGTATCTGCTAGCGTTAGCACAATGAATGGAAGTCTATGGGTATCTGCTAGCGTTAGCACAATGACTGGAAGTCTATGGGTATCTGCTAGCGTTAGCACAATGACTGGAAGTCTATGGGTATCTGCTAGCGTTAGCACAATGAATGGAAGTCTATGGGTATCTGCTAGTGTTATTTTTTATTTATTTTATTTTATTTTATTTATTTATTTATTTATTTAACCTTTATTTAACCAGGTAGGCAAATTGAGAACACGTTCTCATTTACAATTGCGACCTGGCCAAGATAAAGCAAAGCAGTTCGACACATACAACAATACATAGTTACACATGGAGTAAAAACAAACATATAGTCAATAATACAGTGAAAAAAAAATAAGTCTATATACAATGTGAGCAAGTGAGGTGAGATAAGGGAGGTGAAGGCAAACAGATATATTTTTTAAATAAATAAAAATATAAAAAGGCCATGGAGGCGAAGTGAGTACAACACAGCAAGTAAAATAAAAACTAAAAAAACACTGGAATGGTTGGTTTGCATTGGAAGAAAGTGCAAAGTAGAGACAGAAATAATGGGGTGCAAAGGAGCAAAATAAATAAATTAATAAATACAGTAGGTAAAGAGGTAGTTGTTTGGGCTAAATTGTAGATGGGTTATGTACAGGTGCAGTAATCTATGAGCTGCTCTGACAGCTGGTGCTTAAAGCTAGTGAGGGAGATAGGTGTTTCCAGTTTCAGAGATTTTTGTAGTTCGTTCCAGTCATTGGCAGCAGAGAACTGGAAGGAGAGGCGTCCAAAGGAAGAATTGGTTTTGGGGGTGACTAGAGAGATATACCTGCTGGAGCGCGTGCTACAGGTAGGTGCTGCTATGGTGACCAGCGAGCTGAGATAAGGGGGGACTTTACCTAGCAGGGTCTTGTAGATGACCTGGAACCAGTGGGTTTGGCGACGAGTATGAAGCGAGGGCCGGCCAACGAGAGTGTACAGGTCGCAGTGGTGGGTAGTATATGGGGCTTTGGTGACAAAACGGATGGCACTGTGATAGACTGCATCCAATTTATTGAGTAGGGTTTTGGAGGCTATTTTGTAAATGACATCACCGAAGTCGAGGATTGGTAGGATGGTCAGTTTTACAAGGGTATGTTTGGCAGCATGAGTGAAGGATGCTTTGTTGCGGAATAGGAAGCCAATTCTAGATTTGACTTTGGATTGGAGATGTTTGATGTGGGTCTGGAAGGAGAGTTTACAGTCTAACCAGACACATAGGTATTTGTAGTTGTCCACATATTCTAAGTCAGAGCCGTCCAAAGTAGTGATGTTGGACAGGCGGGCAGGAGCAGGCAGCGATCGGTTGAAGAGCATGCATTTGGTTTTACTTGTATTTAAGAGCAGTTGGAGGCCACGGAAGGAGAGTTGTATGGCATTGAAGCTCGCCTGGAGGGTTGTTAACACAGTGTCAAAAGAAGGGCCAGAAGTATACAGAATAGTGTCGTCTGCGTAGAGGTGGATCAGAGAATCACCAGCAGCAAGAGCGACATCATTGATGTACATTGTTAGCACAATGACTGGAAGTCTATGGGTATCTGCTAGCGTTAGCACAATGACTGGAAGTCTGTAGGTATCTGCTAGCGTTAGCACAATGACTGGAAGTCTATGGGTATCTGCTAGCATTAGCACAATGACTGGAAGTCTATGGGTATCTGCTAGCGTTAGCACAATGACTGGAAGTCTATGGGTATCTGCTAGCGTTAGCACAATGACTGGAAGTCTATGGGTATCTGCTAGCGTTAGCACAATGACTGGAAGTCTATGGGTATCTGCTAACATTAGCACAATGACTGGAAGTCTATGGGTATCTGCTAGCGTTAGCACAATGACTGGAAGTCTATGGGTATCTGCAAGCGTTAGCACAATGACTGGAAGTCTATGGGTATCTGCAAGCGTTAGCACAATGACTAGAAGTCTGTAGGTATCTGCTAGCATTATCACAATGACTGGAAGTCTATGGGTATCTGCTAGCATTAGCACAATGACTGGAAGTCTGTAGGTATCTGCTAGCGTTAGCACAATGACTGGAAGTCTATGGGTATCTGCTAGCGTTAGCACAATGACTGGAAGTCTATGGGTATCTGCTAGCATTAGCACAATGACTGGAAGTCTGTAGGTATCTGCTAGCGTTAGCACAATGACTGGAAGTCTATGGGTATCTGCTAGCGTTAGCACAATGACTGGAAGTCTATGGGTATCTGCTAGCATTAGCACAATGACTGGAAGTCTATGGGTATCTGCTAGCGTTAGCACAATGACTGGAAGTCTATGGGTATCTGCTAGCGTTAGCACAATGACTGGAAGCCATCACGCGTGCACCTCAGCCACGCTCAAGGTCCTAAACGATATCATAACCGCCATCGATAAGACAGTACTGTGCAGCCGTCTTCATCGACCTGGCCAAGGCTTTCGACTCTGTCAATCACCATATTCTTATCAGCAGACTCAGTAGCCTCGGTTTTTCTAATGACTGCCTTGCCTGGTTCACCAACTACTTTGCAGACAGAGTTCAGTGTGTCAAATCGGAGGGCATGTTGTCCGGTCCTCTGGCAGTCTCTATGGGGGTACCACAGGGTTCAATTCTCGGGCCGACTCTTTTCTCTGTATATATCAATGATGTTGCTCTTGCTGCGGGCGATTCCCTGATCCACCTCTACGCAGACGACACCATTCTGTATACTTCTGGCCCTTCCTTGGACACTGTGCTATCTAACCTCCAAACGAGCTTCAATGCCATACAACACTCCTTCCGTGGCCTCCAACTGCTCTTAAACGCTAGTAAAACCAAATGCATGCTTTACAACCGCGCGCTGCCTGCACCCGCACGCCCGACTAGCATCACCACCCTGGATGGTTCCGACCTAGAATATGTGGACATCTATAAGTACCTAGGTGTCTGGCTAGACTGCAAACTCTCCTTCCAGACTCATATCAAACATCTCCAATCCAAAATCAAATCTAGAGGCGGCTTTCTATTTCGCAACAAAGCCTCCTTCACTCACTCCGCCAAACTTACCCTAGTAAAACTGACTAGCCTACCGATCCTCGACTTCGGCGATGTCATCTACAAAATAGCTTCCAATACTCTACTCAGCAAACTGGATGCAGTTTATCACAGTGCCATCCGTTTTGTTACTAAAGCACCTTATACCACCCACCACTGCGACCTGTATGCTCTAGACGGCTGGCCCTCGCTGCATGTTCGTCGTCAGACCCACTGGCTCCAGGTCATCTACAAGGCTATGCTAGGTAAAGTGCCGCCTTATCTCAGTTCACTGGTCACGATGGCTACACCCACCCGTAGCACGCGCTCCAGCAGGTGTATCTCACTGATCATCCCTAAAGCCAAAACCTCATTTGGCCGCCTTTCCTTCCAGTTCTCTGCTGCCTGCGACTGGAACGAATTGCAAAAATCTCTGAAGTTGGAGACTTTTATCTCCCTCAACAACTTTAAACATCTGCTATCTGAGCAGCTAACCGATCGCTGCAGCTGTACATAGTCCATCGGTATATAGCCCACCCAATTTACCTACCTCATCCCCATACTGTTTTCATTTTTTTACTTTTCTGCTATTTTGCACACCAGTATCTCTACTTGCACATGATCATCTGATGATTTATCACCCCAGTGTTAATCTGCTAAATTGTAATTATTCGCTCCTATGGCCTATTTATTGCCTACCTCCTCATGCCTTTTGCACACATTGTATAGAGATTCTCTTTTTTCTTCTTTTTTTTTCCTACAATGTTATTGACTTGTTTATTGTTTACTCCATGTGTAACTCTGTGTTGTTGTCTGTTCACACTGCTATGCTTTATCTTGGCCAGGTCGCAGTTGCAAATGAGAACTTGTTCTCAACTAGCCTACCTGGTTAAATAAAGGTGAAATAAAAATAAAATAAAATGACTGGAAGTCTATGGGTATCTGCTAGCGTTAGCACAATGACTGGAAGTCTGTGGGTATCTGCTAGCATTAGCACAATGACTGGAAGTCTATGGGTATCTGCTAGCATTAGCACAATGACTGGAAGTCTATGGGTATCTGCTAGCATTAGTACAATGACTGGAAGTCTATGGGTATCTGCTTGCATTAGCACAATGACTGGAAGTCTATGGGTATCTGCTAGCATTAGCACAATGACTGGAAGTCTATGGGTATCTGCTAGCGTTAGCACAATGACTGGAAGTCTATAGGTATCTGCTAGCATTAGCACAATGACTGGAAGTCTATGGGTATCTGCAAGCGTTAGCACAATGACTGGAAGTCTATGGGTATCTGCTAGCGTTAGCACAATGACTGAAAGTAATGTAATGTAAGTTAGAGGTAGTTTTACCAGCCAATGCTAACTTCCTTCTTACTGGACACAGAGAAATACAAATGGTATCCATGAGTTCATCTGACTCCTACTGCTAGTCATGTTAACATATCAACTCTAAATGTAATACATGTGAAAATGCTCATTTGACATGTTTTTGTTGTAGTAAGGGATAGGAGACATGGGTAATAATGAAACTCACTCAGCCATGAGCCAGACACCGTGGACAGCTCCGTCCTCCTGATTGATCAGAGCCTTGATGTCTTCCAGAGCTTGGTCCAGGGTCCCGGGCTCCACAGGACATGGAAACAATGTGTTAACATTACAATTCAACCTTTAAAAATGGGACAATATCAAATCAAGTTTATTTTATATAGCCCTTCGTACATCAGCTAATATCTCAAAGTGCTGTACAAAAACCCAGCCTAAAACCCCAAACAGCAAGCAATGCAGGTGTAGAAGCACAATATCCACGTTTAAATATACTCCTTGCCGTTATGAGAGCTGAAACGTCAGAATTATTTCGACCATTTAGCGATCATTATCATCTGAGTCACAGTGACCCTTGATTCTATTGCAAAAGGCATCATACGGGGATCATTTCTGTATTTAGAAAGTTACATATCTTGAAAACTTAATTGCTGACAACGCAAAATATTTTGGGACTATGTCAACGATGGACTAATGATACAAATACCAAAAAAAGACAGTTTTCCTTTAATACTTTTGAGTTTGTTTTGTTTGCAATACTAATTTTGTCCTCAACTACAGAAATTCTTCTTGATATTAAATGGCACAAAAGCGAAAGTGTGATTTTCACATGTGGGAGTTCTCTTACATGTCAAAGTGTAAATTGGATTTTCACACGTGAGAAAGTTATTAACATGTGAAACCACACATTTTGCAGGTCTTAAGTAGTGCCCTATATAGGGAATAGGGTGCCAGCCCTGTTCAAAACTAATGCACTATATAGGGAATAGGGTGCCAGCCCTGTTCAAAACTAATGCACTATATAGGGAATAGGGTGCCAGCCCTGTTCAAAACTAATGCACTATATAGGGAATAGGGTGCCAGCCCTGTTCAAAACTAATGCACTATATAGGGAATAGGGTGCCAGCCCTGTTCAAAACTAATGCACTATATAGGGAATAGGGTGCCAGCCCTGGTCAAAGGTAGCGCACTATATAGGGAATAGGGTGCCAGCCCTGGTCAAAGGTAGCGCACTATATAGGGAATAGGGTGCCAGCCCTGGTCAAAGGTAGCGCACTATATAGGGAATAGGGTGCCAGCCCTGGTCAAAGGTAGCGCACTATAATAGGGAATAGGGTGCCAGCCCTGGTCAAAGGTAGTGCACTATATGGGAATAGGGTGCCAGCCCTGGTCAAAGGTAGTGCACTATAATAGGGAATAGGGTGCCATTTGGAACACATCCAATACATTGACGTGTCAGTAAATACAGCCGTCGAAAAATATTCAGACCCCTTGACTTTTTCCACATTTTGTTACGTTACGTTATTCTAAATGGATAAAATAAGGTTTTTTCCCCACATAAATTTGGCCAATTTATTAAAAATAAAAAACTGAAAAATCACATTGACAGACGGTAAATATTCAGACTTTGTTGAAGCACCTTTGGCAGCGATTACAGCCTTGAGTCTTTAAAAAAATATATATTTAACTAGGCAAGTCAGTTAAGAACAAATTCTGGGAGTGGGTTAACTGCCTTGTTCAGGGTTAGAACGACAGATTTGTACCTTGTCAGCTCAGGGATTCGATCTTGCAACCTTTCGGTTACTAGTCCAACGCTCTAACCACTAGGCTACGCTGCCGCTCCATGACGTTACAAGCACACCTGTACTTGGGGACACTCTCCCATTCTTCTCTACAGATCCTCTCAATCTCTGCCAGGTCGCTACACAGCTATTTGCAGGTCTCTCCAGAGATGTTCAATCGGGTACAAGTCCGGGCTCCAGCTGGACCACTCAAGCACATTCAGAGACTTGTCCCGAAGCCACTCCTGCATTGTCTTGACTGTGTGCTTAAGGTCATTGTCCTGTTGGAAGGTGAACCTTCGCCCCAGTCTGCGGTCTGAAGGTTTTCATCAAGGATCTCTCTGTACTTTGCTTTGTCATTATGGGGAATTGTGTATAGATTGATGAGGATAAATATGTATTTAACCAATTTTAGAATAAGGCTGTAACGTAAACATTTTTTTTTTTTTTTTTTTTATTGAATAAGAGAAGGTGTCTGAATACACTGTAAAAGCTCAGATTAATGTGGTTAGTTTGGGAGTGTCTCGTTGGCCTGGCGGCTGGTTAATCATGATTATATTTACTGTAGGAGTAGACAGACACAGCCGGTTGAGGGATACGTTAATCTGGGGTCTTAATCTGATCAAACTCCATTGAGAGTAAATAAACATGGCATTGTGGATCACTATAATAATTCAAATGTAATTCATCTGTGTAGTAGAACCATTGAAATGTTCCTTATAATATAACGATTAGTTGAATTCACTTTACAGTAGTAGGCCTGTGTTTACAGTAAACCGTTACAGTAGTAGGCCTGTGTTTACAGTAAACCGTTACAGTAGTAGGCCTGTGTTTACAGTAAACCGTTACAGTAGTAGGCCTGTGTTTACAGTAAACCGTTACAGTAGTAGGCCTGTGTTTACAGTAAACCGTTACAGTAGTAGGCCTGTGTTTACAGTAAACCGTTACAGTAGTAGGCCTGTGTTTACAGTAAACCGTTACAGTAGTAGGCCTGTGTTTACAGTAAACCGTTACAGTAGTAGGCCTGTGTTTACAGTAAACCGTTACAGTAGTAGGCCTGTGTTTACAGTAAACCGTTACAGTAGTAGGCCTGTGTGTACAGTACACCGTTACAGTAGTAGGCCTGTGTTTACAGTAAACCGTTACAGTAGTAGGCCTGTGTTTACAGTAAACCGTTACAGTAGTAGGCCTGTGTTTACAGTAAACCGTTACAGTAGTAAGCCTGTGTTTACAGTAAACCGTTACAGTAGTAGGCCTGTGTTTACAGTAAACGGTTACAGTAGTAGGCCTGTGTGTACAGTACACCGTTACAGTAGTAGGCCTGTGTCTACAGTACACCGTTACAGTAGTAGGCCTGTGTGTACAGTACACCGTTACAGTAGTAGGCCTGTGTGTACAGTACACCGTTACAGTAGTAGGCCTGTGTTTACAGTACACCGTTACAGTAGTAGGCCTGTGTTTACAGTAAACCGTTACAGTAGTAGGCCTGTGTCTACAGTACACCGTTACAGTAGTAGGCCTGTGTCTACAGTACACCGTTACAGTAGTAGGCCTGTGTTTACAGTAAACCGTTACAGTAGTAGGCCTGTGTCTACAGTACACCGTTACAGATATAGGCCTGTGTGTACAGTAAACCGTTACAGTAGTAGGCCTGTGTATACAGTACACCGTTACAGTAGTATAAGGTTAAAAAAAAAGTTGACTATTATTACCCTCAAAACAAAGAACCTCTTGAGTTTGAACTGATTTAGTGCAGAAGTCCAACGGTTCCCCTTGGCCCCGGGTCCAGCTCCATCCCTAGCTCCAGCTCCAGTATCAGGTGTAGGGGCAGCAGACCCTCTCTCCTCTGTCTCTACCTCGGGATGACCACTCTCCGGGACCTGGGGGCTCTGGGACTGGGGGCTCTGGGACTGGGGGCTCTGGGACTGGGGGCTCTGGTGCGGCTGGTTGCTCTGGGGCGGCTGGTTGCTCTGGGGGTCAGGTTGACTCTGGGGCGGCTGGTTGCTCTGGGGGTCAGGTTGACTCTGGGGCGGCTGGATGCTCTGGGGGTCAGGTTGACTCTGGGGCGGCTGGTTGCTCTGGGGGTCAGGTTGACTCTGGGGCTGAGGTGAGGTCGGTGTCGCGTCCAGGTGAGAGGAGGACTGGGTCTCTGGTCCTAGTTCTGGGGGCTCCAGCTCCACATCCTTGAAAGTGACTGTTTTACCCTCAGACATTGTCCTATGATGAGATCTGAACAAACACCCACATACAGCAGTCGTCGGTAATATACATTTTAAAAAAAATCTATCAGGTTCATTACAAGTTTGCAACAGCAACCTAAACAAAAGAAGACACAATATCTAACTGGTCACTAGGAGGCCCTTTCTACTCCAATCAGACATATTCAAATGTTTGGTAAATACCAGGCCCGAGAGGCTTGTAGGAAGTCGAACCAAAACGCAGTGACGTTGTCAGCTGCTACAGAATCACACAGTGTACAACGGAATACGATACTAATCAATCGACGTCCATTGTACCTCCCAGTCTGGTGTCAATCACTATCAACAGAATCTCTTGAAGAAACAAAACCTTGTAAAATCGAGAAAACATATCAATACACTAAGCATTGTGTTTAATCAGTCTTTACTGTATATTAACTTTATTCATATTAAATATTACCATTACGCGTGTTATTTTACAGACTAACCCCGCCAGGGGAAACCCATGAGAATTAAAGTGTACCAAATGGCACCCGATTTCCTTCATAGCGCGCTGTTAGACCAGGACTCAGGAGTGCACTGCACTGATAGGGAATAGGGTGCCATGGAGTGAACAAATAGCCTTTCTCTTGTATTGGTTCCCATGTACTGTTGGCAATTCATGTTTGATAGCTTTGGTCAGTGATTAGGCAATGTCTACCTGTATTCAATCCCCCCAAGTGTGCATCCGTCAATTAAATAGGCTATAATTAGGACTACTAAATTTCATTAAGCTTCGGTCTTGAAACAAAGGTATTAGACTTTAGTACTGAGAGTATGTCATAGAACAGAACCATTCGACTACATTACGCACCAGAAATCTAACGTGACATTTTTGTGTTTTGCTGTTTCTTTATTGAAACAATATCGGAGGGAGAAAAAAAAACGTCTTATTTCAAACAAACTGGGATAGTATACAAGTATAGGCTACTTACCAGTTGGTGTTTGTGAATTCTGGGACGTATTGTTGTCAGAGGAAAACGAGTGGTATGAGAGCCAGTGAAAGATGCGCAACTGCAGGTTGCAGGTGTTTGTTTCCTTGTTCCGTGTTTTAGTTAAATGGGCAGCCACGGGGACGTACACGGAAACACAACACACTTGCTGTTCACGGTAGTTTCGGTGCTGGACAATCTGTTCACTGTACAGTGAAGGAAGGCGACACTACTCCCTGAGCTAGAGCTATTTAGCCTTAAACAAGCAAAATGCTTTAATTAAAAATATAACGCTGCTTTCTAAATTGCTAAAACGACTGAGCTGTTTTTGAGTTGGTTGTAGCCTGCAGTCAGCTACCGCATATCTGATAACAATTCAATGTAAAGTTCTCTATTCAAATGTGGCTCAGATATTGCCCATGCCACCCATACATTGTGGTTACAGGCCTAGCTTATAGCCAAGCTATTCACCCGACGAAAAATAATCAGTTTAAGGGTATTTAAATATTCAAAAAGACACCCACCAAATGTTCCTACAGTCTATAAAAATTGCCCTACAGTGATCGCAATAACATTTAATTTTCTTGGCTATATTTTACTTTCCAATCGTAACAATGTTAGGCCTTGTGTATGACAAATCTATAAAGAATAGATCTTAAGATAAGAATAGATCTTATACAAGCTATTCAGGCATGTTTCCTTGGCTATACTCTCTTTTCAGACTTATGTATCCCACATTGATGTGTTTTTTTTGTGCCTAAAATACCAATATTTAATTTCACCAGGTTTGACCCTTTGAGAGACAAGACATTAATCTTTAAAAACAATGTAATGACAGGGATGTAGTGATACATTTAGATTGAATAGGCCTTACATCATCAACCATCGACGCATCATTCATCTATTTGGGTTAATCGTATATGCATGCTGTAAGGCCACTCATTCCGTCTCCTTTGAAGGAGCTATTCATATATTCTGTCAAGGGCTTGACGTTTAAACCCAAACCTAGTTATAATCCTGAGGAACCATCAAAGCCACGTTGACAGGCGGCAGGCAACATTCTGTGAAAGGCTTTGTGCTCAGCGGGGTGTATTATTTAGCTACACCTACGCGCGACAGGTCTATTTTCTGTTTACAGACAGAATACAGTCTGAATTCAGCGTTAATCTATGCTCTATTCGCCCGAGACAGGATAACGTCTTCAGTGTTGTTAACTATAGCTGAATACCCTGGAGCTGAAAGACCAGGAAACGATGGGTTATGGTCAGATTCATGTCATTTACTGCTCATTAATCTAATCACTGCTTTGATGTAATGCGCTAACAAATCAAATCAAAGTTTATTTGTCACGTGAGCCGAATACAACAGGTGTAGTAGACCTCACAGTGAAATGCTGAATACAACAGGTGTAGTAGACCTCACAGTGAAATGCTGAATACAACAGGTGTAGTAGACCTCACAGTGAACTGCTGAATACAACAGGTGTAGTAGACCTCACAGTGAACTGCTGAATACAACAGGTGTAGTAGACCTTACAGTGAAATGCTGAATACAACAGGTGTAGTAGACCTCACAGTGAAATGCTGAATACAACAGGTGTAGTAGACCTTACAGTGAAATGCTGAATACAACAGGTGTAGTAGACCTTACAGTAAAATGCTGAATACAACAGGTGTAGTAGACCTTACAGTGAAATGCTGAATACAACAGGTGTAGTAGACCTCACAGTGAAATGCTGAATACAACAGGTGTAGTAGACCTCACAGTGAAATGCTGAATACAACAGGTGTAGTAGACCTGACAGTGAAATGCTGAATACAACAGGTGTAGTAGACCTCACAGTGAAATGCTGAATACAACAGGTGTAGTAGACCTCACAGTGAAATGCTGAATACAACAGGTGTAGTAGACCTTACAGTGAAATGCTGAATACAACAGGTGTAGTAGACCTCACAGTGAAATGCTTACTTACAGGCTCTAACCAATAGTGCGGGGGAAAAAAGTGTGTGTGTGTGTGTGTGTGTGTGTGTGTGTGTAGGTAAGTAAAGAAATAAAACAGTAAAAAATACATTTGAAAATAAGGGTAGCAAGGCTATATACAGACACCGGTTAGTCAGGCTTATTGAGGTAGTATGTACATGTAGGTATGGTTAAAGTGACTGTGCATATATGATGAACAGAGAGTAGCAAGGATATATACAGACACCGGTTAGTCAGGCTGATTGAGGTAGTATGTACATGTAGGTATCGTTAAAGTGACTGTGCATATATGATGAACAGAGAGTAGCAGCAGCGTAAATGGAGGGGTTGATGGGAGGTGGGACACAATGCAGTAATAATATGTTATTAAGTGTCCTCCTGTTTTAAATTCCTAAAGGAACCTTTAAGTAGATAACCAGAAGCATTACTGATGGGTCTCCATTAGGACATCTGGAAATAATGTTGTTTTTGCTTTGTATAAAAAAATTAAAGGTAAATTTAAAGGTTAATTTAAAAAAATATACACTTCCATTCAAAAGTTTGGGGTCACCTAGAAATGTCCTTGTTTTTGAAAGAAAAGCACATTTTTCATCCTGTAAAATAACATCAAATTGATCAGAAATACATTGTAGACTTTGTTAATGTTGTAAATGACTATTGTAGCTGGTAACGGCTGATGTTAAATGGAATATCTACATAGACGTACAGAGGCCCATTATCAGCAACCATCACTCCTGTGTTCCAATGGCACGTTGTGTTAGCTAATCTAAGTTTATTATTTTAAAAGGCTAATTGATCATTAGAAAACCCTTTTGCAATTATGTTAGCACAGCTGTAAACTGTTATTCTGATTATTATTTTATTGGCCAGTCTGAGATATTACTTTTTCCTTTCAACTCTGCCTAGAAGGCCAGCATTCCAGAGTCCCCTTTTCACTGTGGACGTTGAGACTGGTTTTGCGGGAACTATTTAATTAAGCTGCCAGTTGAGGACTTGTGAGGTGTCTGTTTCTCATGAAGCAAATGGTGATTTTAAAACAATTACAGAGTTTAATGGCTGTGATAGAAGAAAACTGAGGATGGATCAACAACATTGTAGCTACTCCTAAATGACAGAGTGAAAATAAGGAAGTCTGTACAGAATAAAACTATTCCAAAACATGCATCCTGTTTGCAACAAGGAACTAAAGTAATACTGCAAAAAATGTGGCATATATACTTCTGTATTTCGTTTTCAATAAAATAATATATATACTGTATATTCTTCACTTTGTCATTATGTGTGTAGATGGGTGTTTCTATAGTATTTAATCAATGTTAAAATCAGGCTGTAACACAACAAACAGTGAAATACGTCAAGGGGTATGAATGTAAATCTGTAAATGCACATTTGCATAAAAGGAATACATTAACCACAGTAACTGACTTTGAATGTGACTGCCTTGCTTATAAAATGGTTACCAACATATTCAAATAACAATGAATTAGATATTTTCATTGAAATGTTATTTTGATACAGTTGAAGTGGGAAGTTTACATACACTTAGGTTGGCGTCATTAAAACTCGTTTTTCAACCACTCCACAAACAGTGTGGTGAAGAAGGCGCTACAGTGCATCTTCAACCTCAGGAGCCTGCAGCAATTTGTCTTGGCACCTAAAACCCTCAAAAACTTTTACAGATGCACAATTGAGAGCATCCTGTCGGGTTGTATCACCACCTGGAATGGCAACTACATCGTCCGCAACCGCAGGGCTCTCCAGA
The DNA here is from genome assembly GCF_029448725.1 of Salvelinus fontinalis. Lineage (NCBI taxonomy): Eukaryota > Metazoa > Chordata > Actinopteri > Salmoniformes > Salmonidae > Salvelinus > Salvelinus fontinalis. The sequence goes on from NW_026600234.1 coordinate 52,694, forward strand.
GGGTGGTGTGATCTGCCCAACGCATCACCGGGGGCAAACTACCTGCACTCCAGGACACCTACAGCACCCGATGTAACAGGAAGGCCAAAATGATCATCAACGGCTATTTAACAGTCTGATGGCCTTGAGATAGAAGCAGTTTTTCATGCTCTTGGTCCCAGCTTTGTTGCACCTGTACTGGCCTCGCCTTCTGGATGGTAGCGGGGTGAACAGGCAGTGGCTCGGGTGGTTGTTGTCCTTGTCCACTAATGTCCAATAATAATAATAATAATTATATAATAATCCACTTGTCCAATAATATTTACATACAGCTTTACTCATCTCATATGTATATCCTGTATTCTATTCTATTGTATTTTAAACAATGCCACCATGACGTTACTTAATCTAATATTTATATATTTCTTAATTCCATTATTTTACTTTTAGATGTGTGTGTATTGTTGTGAATTGTTAGATATTACTGAACTGTTGGAGCTCGGAACACAATCATTTCGTTACAACCGCAATAACATCTGACTTGATTTGCCCACTGACTCGCCTCAGTTTCAGGTGCAACACACCAGACTAAGGGAGAGTGCTGTAATGTGGGAGGACAGGTGCAACACACCAGACTAAGGGAGAATGATGTAATGTGGGAGGACAGGTGCAACACACCAGACTAAGGGAGAATGATGTAATGTGGGAGGACAGGTGCAACACACCAGACTAAGGGAGAATGATGTAATGTGGGAGGACAGGTGCAACACACCAGACTAAGGGAGAATGCTGTAATGTGGGAGGACCGGGACTTCAGCTGTTATTGTCAGAGGTAAGTCTAACGTAGTGAACAGACGGCTACAAGTTGATTTAGCAGACTGCAGAAACAGGTCCAACAATGTGATCATTATTAGACACCGCTGGAGGGTAATATACTGCACACTGTGTTCTATGGAGTCCAATGAAACCTCTCTTTCGGGCACCAGAACATAAGAGGTAAAAGCAAGGGTACATATAGAATGGAGCGTCTGTCTTTATGACGTCACGCTACAGTACAACTCAGTGATTCTAAATGCCTTTTGTTGACTGTACGTCGGGATTCAGTCTTTTACGGTTATCACCTGTCACCAGGGCCTAAAATGAACACCCGGGTGGTACCACAGTGTTGAGCATTTCACTCACATTTGTGAATAACAATAGTCAGGTATGATCTCGTTTATAGCAACAACAACAACAAAATGCTGTTTTAGTAGCTGTTTTCAAAAGTATTTCTGTTGTTTTGTTTCATAGCTTGTAAATTAAAATCGCTGAAAGTCAAAGAACTATGATTCATATGGCGCTGGTGCTGCAACAGTGCCTGGCTGGGGGCTGTACGCACATAAAGAGCTGAGTGAAAGATTCATTGTTCAAAGCGCTGAGCACAGGCATAACAGTTGGTCTAATTTATTTGAAACTAAAGTCTACTGAGACTTTGTCCTTGTGTTTCTTGGCTATTTACATTTTGACACAGCTCTTGTCTCTTTGCTAGGAGCAGACAATTTGCAGGAAAACTCGAACTACTGTAATATTGAAAAACAACCTAGCATTTGAACAAAACTATGTAATTAGCCAAGAAACACAAAAAGACAAAGTTACACTTTATTAGCATTTCGGGTCAAATCGACCAACTTCTACATTTTGGCTTTGAATTTTATAAATGTTTTACTTTTCCCAAATGCTCTGGGTGACCACCTGCCAATGGAACTGGTGAAATTGACATTCTTACCCGCCAATTCCAAAATCTACCCATATTTGGCGGGTGGTGGGTGCTATTTTTCCACCCTGTTTATGAATCAAACAATTATCAAAAAAGTCAGGCTAAGATGCTGCAACATCAGTCAAATCAAATCAAGTTTATTTTATATAGCCCTTCGTACATCAGCTAATATCTCGAAGTGCTGTGCAGAAACCCAGCCTAAAACCCCAAACAGTCAAAATCCAACTGCCGAACAACATTGCCTGGACTCAGGAATTATTTGGAGGTGAGACTCAAAATAATACTGGAGATACGAGCAAAGCTAATACCGATGATCAAGGTAAGAATTGACATTCTTTAACATTCTTCCTCTGTTGGAATGTTCACCAGAGCTATTGCCTATTTAATTTCTCTACCATAAATGTCATTTTAGAGAATTTAGCAGGATATCCAACCGGCCACACAACCGCAGACCACGTGTAACCACGCCAGCCCAGGACCTCCACATCCGGGTTCTTCACCTGCGGGATCATCTGAGACCAGCCACCTGGACAGCTGTAGGTTGAGGTAGTGTTTTTGGACTTTTCAGCTCCTCTCCCTGTTAGTTTGTTCAGATTTTCCCAAATTACTTTGCCATTTCCTTTTGCTTCATTGATCACTCTAAGAAATAACTCTGATTTAGCTTTTTTTTTTTTTTTTTATATTCCTAACCACCTTATTTCTCAGTGATGCAAATATATATCTGTCATCATTCTTTCCGGACTTCAGTGCTTTTTTCCAAGGAAAAATGCGGTTCTCTCATCTGCCTCCAGAGGTCCTCGTTGAGTCATGCTAGAGAGGTTTTCCTTCTTGGCTTAACGTTGACATTTCCTAGTCAAAAAGGTATCCACTTTGTCAACAGCTGACAGAAATGTTCTGTATTCAGACTCTGTGTCTGCATTGCTTAACAGATCAGACCAGTCAATTTGACTTATATCTGCATTGTAGTTACTCTGCTCACTTTTCAGGATTCTTTTTCTTCGTATTGTTGCACATTAATATGGTTCCTAAATCTCTTTTTACTGAGTTTTCTAACCACCAATATAACATTGTGGTCAGTTATACTAGTTAGTAAGTTACTGGACTCATTTGATCAGGTCTGTTAGTAAACACCAGATAAATTTGAGTCTGGGATGACTTTGTTACTCTGGTTGGACCTTCTATTATTTGAGTCAGGTTGAAATGGTCTTTGAGTTTTTTTTTGTTGCAAGTTTTGTTTTCCCAGGTTTATATTGAAATCACCCATGAAGATAATCTCCTTCTTATGATCCCATTCTTTAAGCATGGCATTTAGATGGTCATAAAACGAGATATCAGATGCTGGTGGTCGATGTAATCTGATAATAGTGAGAGACATATGAGGGGAGAGGAAGACATTCCCATACATTCGATGTCATTGGCATGTTTCCATATGATACGATTGCATTTAAAGTTATCTTTCATGTACATAAGCAATCCACCCCCTCCGCCCTCTCCCCTGTCCCTCCTGAATATGGAATATCCAGGGACATTAAAGGCAGAAATAGGAGAAGATTTCTTAAACCAGGTCTCAGAGAAACAGAAAAAATCTAGATTAGTCGTTCAATTAATGTCCTACCTGTTCACTCTTAGAAATAATACTACGAATATTCAGATGGCCTCCCAATATTCCTCTAGGCTTGGAACGTGGGTCCCAGGGCATTTTAACCCGATTAACGGTTTGAAAAGGTTTCATGGTACAAGGTTTTCTAATACCTGGATTAAGGAAACTGAGTTTCTGACTCGAAGGCAGGTTTTGTTTGGGACATGTATCAAGAGTTATTATCAGCAGATTGCCTAATCTCTTGAAAAGCCATGACAGAAGTTATGCTCACATACGCAGAATGTCCTTCTCTGAACCAGATAATATAGGTTACTCGAATATAGATTATTTCAATCCTTCATCAATGATTTCGGTCTGGATGGCTAATTAGGGGGACTTTTCTCCACTTCTCCCAGAATTACATCCTCCATATTAGCTTCTTTTTCTGCAAGTGACCTAACTTCAGGCTCTGATGGGGAGCTTGGTACCCTGGGCCGCTTGGGTGTTTGGTTGATTCCAAATTGTTTGAATGAAGGCCAGCCTTGATGTTTGGCTGCCTTCTTTTGTGTTCCCCAGAGAGTTGTACCGCCTTCAAGGTCTCTTACTAACCTCAAGGTTTTCTATTGGATTATCATTGTCACTGGTCTCAAGAGCCACTTTCCCAGCTGCATTTTTTAGCATTTTTCCTGTTATTCTTCTTCTTCTTTTTCTTCTTGAAATGAGAGGTCACTGTTGCAGATTCCGGGTCACCAGGTACCAACTCCAATGTTTCATTCACTCTGTCTTTGTCCTTGGGAGCCCAGGAATTATCCTCTTTAACCTTAGTCTCAAGTTCAGTCATTTCAGCTGAGATAGTGAACAAAAATCAATACAAGGCCATCTCTCAAAGTTTAACGTCCATTTGGAAAAGCATTGAGTCGTTCAGTCAGAGAATCAATTCTTTGTTTAACAGCATTATCTGACAAAGGTATTGATGTGAGTTTCTGTTCCTCTGCCTCCCCACACATTGTTTTCATCATATCAGTTGCGGCGGGTAATACCAAAGTCTCTGCAATAGTGTGCGGTTTCACAGCGTAGCGGCCTTCACTGTTGAAATGATTCATGTGCAACGGTCAAGTGCAGCCTATTCCAATGATCTAAGGGCACTCTCTGGTTGAATTCTATCTTTCAGATTTGAATAATTTTCATTTAGTTGTTTAAGGTTAACCACATTACGATGATTTTGTGATACAAAGATGATATTCGAATATAAAAAATTTTTGTATATAGATTCTTTTCAGGATTTTGGAAATTCTCCTGTGACCCCATTTTCATATCATTTCATACCATACCCCACATGGGGTTGCAAACCCTAGTTTGGGAACTGCTGCTGTAATTGTTTTTAAAGTCACAATTGGCCTCATGGCGAAATCCCTGAGCAGTTTCCTTCCTCGCCGGCAACTGAGTTAGAAAGGACCCCTGTATCTATGTAGTGACTGGGTTTATTGATACACCGTCCAAAGTGTAATTAATAACTTTACCATGCTCAAAGGGATATTTATTATCTGCTTTTTTGTTTTACCCATCTAACAATAGGTGCCCTTTATTGCGAGGCATTGGAAAACCTTTCTGGGCTTTGTGGTTGAATCTGTGTTTGAAAATCACTGCTCGACTGGGGACAGATAATTTTACAGTACAGAGATGAGGTAGTCATACATTTTTTTAATTATTATTTGTAAACATTTGTAAAAACATAATTCCACTTTGACATTATGGGGTGTTGTGTGTAGGCCAGTGACACAATCTCAATTTAATCCATTTTAAATTCAAGCTGTTACACAACAAAACGTGTGTCAAGGGGTGTGAATACTTTCTGAAGGTAAATCATTCAGCGTTTTATTTTTTCCTGCTGCTGGAGGTTGTATCTATCCCGCTATCTGTGAACATCTTATGATATCTAGTCAGTCCTTTTTCTGCCCATCATTAAAATGTATCATCTAGGCTTGAAACCTCTTAAGGATCCATGTTCGCCTAAAATGACAAACCCAAATCTAACTGCCTGTAGCTCAGGACCTGAAGCAAAGATATGCAGATTCTTGATACCATTTGAAAGGAAACATTTTGAAGTTTGTGGAAATGTTAAATTAGTGTAGGAGAATAAAACACAATAGATCTGGTAAAAGATAATACAAAATAAAAAAACGTGATTTTTTTTTGGTACCATCTTTGAAATGCAATAGAAAGGCCATATGTCCTGAGAAATGTTCTTATGACTCACAACCTCATGCTAATCACATTAGTCTACGTTAGCTCAACTATCCCGCGGGGAACCCACCCATCCTGTAGAGGTTTAAAGTCACTGTCCATTAAAATGTCTCACTGGTAGATCAGGTCTGTTCGGATATCTCTTGTTTTTGGTGATCTTTGTCCAGACCTTTATGGTGTTATTTATGCAATAAATGTTCTATCTTCCTAGTATTTCTATTGATTGATTGTCTTCATTAATTTACTTGTTCTTATTGTTTTTTTTCCCACTTGTTCGATATCCATTTCACTAAACGTCTACGTTTAGCTGTTGATGCCAGATTCATCCATACAATAATTGATTTTAATTGGCCGGCTATGTAATAATTCATTAGGTTTGTTTACGTTGTTTAAATGTTTTAAGTTTGACGCAGGCTTTTCTTCCTCCCCAAATAAATGGTTTCAATAGTTTGTCCCACTGTTTAAAAATATTTGGATTAATATTTATTGGTAGATTCTGGAACAGGAATACACATATTGGGAGGACATCCAGTTGAATAGTTTCAATTATTCCTGTTAAAAGGTACTAATGGCCATCTGTGTAGGTCCTGTTGTGATAATGTTTAGAAGGTAGGTGAAAGAGTCAGGCGCAGGAGAGCAGAGATGTCTGCTGGTTTTTCCAATGTTCCAAAGTTATACTGATGTAGTTTCATCAGGTCTGTTTGGATATCTCTTATTTTTGGTGATCTTTGTCCAGACCTGCTGGTTTTTCCAATGTTCCAAAGTTATACTGATGACGTTTCATCAGGTCTTGGGAAATAGTAATCCTCATCTATTTCAGTTTATTTTGATCACGTTTAAGTTCAAACTTAGTTTCGATGTCTTGGGATATTGGTTGTCCTAACATCATAGCTTCTGGTTTCCCTGTATTTAGTCTGTAACCAGACATGACATTGGATTGTTTCATTTCTTCCATAGAGGCGTTGAACTGACTGACAGGTCTTCTGCCTGCATAGTTAATTCGTGTTCTTGCGGGTCGATCTGTAGGCCTTGTATTTTCCGATCGTTTCTTATATTTTCGGTGAACGGTTCCATACTTAAAATGAAGATTAAAGGTGAAAGAGGATCACCCTGTCTTGTCCCCCTGAGGAGGTCAAAAGAGCGCGATAATGTACCATGTTACCCTTATTCTGGCACTTGGTGTTTTATACATAATTTGTAGCCAGTTCAGGAAAGTTTCACAAAAGTGAAATGCTTTGCACATTTCAAAGATGAAAGCCCATTGACTTTATAAAGTCATTTGTTGGGTGAGGTCATCTTACAAAGGACACATCTTATAACAGACAATTTGCAGTTTAAATAAACAGTTGTTGATCACAGGAATCTATAAGGGATATTAGAGGGATACCCTGATCTTAATTGAGTGTGAGTGTGTGTATCACACCAGCCTTCGCTTTGTCTCCCCCTCCTGTTCAGCTCAGGTGTTCAGCGGCGCCGGCCTTCGAGCTGCTGCCAAAAACGCCCTTAACTCATCAACCCCGGACTTGTCTCGTCATCATTAGACACACCTGGTTCCCATCACCCACTCTATTCCTGCATATATATATACTCCCTCTGCCATTTGTCGGTCATTGTAAATGTTACTTGTTTCCCTGAGAGGAATCTCTCCTATTTCCTGAGTACTTTATTATTTTGCACTTTAGGTTCACCCTGTGCCTTTTTTTTGTTTATGAAGATATATTTTGAGTACAGCAGCGTTTGGGTTTTGCCCCGCTTTGATCTATGGTGCTTAAATAAACTCAGTAGCTCTGAACCTGTGACTGTCTCCTGCCTACTCTCTACACCAGTGACAATGTGTATTTATATATGAATTATTCCTAATGTGCATCATTGTTTTATAAGAATAATACCATGTATGCATGCTATTTGAAAGATCTACTTCCTGCCGTATAGGATTCATCCAACTAGATGATGTGGTTAGCCGCAGTTTGACCACATATGCTAGTGTTGTTTGACGTGGACAGTTCCTACCAAGGGTTACACCAATGAATATCGCAGAAGGTTTATGGTCGAGTGTGCATTTTTTTTTACATAATTGTTCAACTGCTTTCAGTCTGTTTAAGTCTCAAAGACACACACAAGGTTTTCCAATGCCTCGCAAAGAAGGGCATCTAATGGTAGATGGGGGAAAAAATATAGAAAAGTGAATTTTATCCCTTTGAGCACGGTGAAGTAATAATTAGTGTTACGCTTTCCCTTCCTCTGTGTTTGCGCTTTTATTTGCAGATTGGGACAGGTGGAGCTGATTGGGTCGTTAAGGTGACTTGTTGCACCTGGGTTTGGGATAAACTAGGAGATAAGTTCCTGGTGCCCAGTCCTGACTCTATCTCCACAAGCACCATTTTGTGTGATTTAGTTGATTTAAAATGTTTTGATGAGATGCACCCTTCAACACATTACACCTCTCGCATGCCTACTGTCACACTTCACAGGTTAGTTTTCCTTTGTAGTTTTATACTTGGTCAGTTGTTTAATAAGTATCTTTGTTACTCCTTAACTGCCGATGTGTGGACTCCCTTGCTTGTCACCAGCTAAGGGCCAGGTTGTGACAAATGGGGGGCTCATCCGGGATTTGACCGCTGATGTTGCAACTGCAGTTTAGCTTGTTCCATATCCTGCTTCAACCTTTCCAGATCTGTCATGATTTAGTTGCAAAAAAAAAAAAAAAAAAAAAGACTCCTTTTTATCCTGCTCAAACCAGCACTAGACACAATTGGTTCATTCAATACAGCTGGACTCAATTCTGCCTTCAAAATACCAGCTTAAAGCAAATTAGCTGCCGGAATAGACCTCACTGTAGCCTTGAGATGTGTGTCACTAATCCCAACATGATATTACTCACTCAACTTCAAAAGCTGTTCCTTCGTAAACTGCATAAGCAGCTCTTCAGAAGGCGTACGGACAAAATCCTCAAAGCGACACCATAATATTACCAAGTGAACAGATTGGTAGCCCAAACTTTGACCTGCCCAGAACAAGTACATAGCTGGCTTAACAGTATAAAAACAGAGTATTACTTGAGTTTCCTCAAATCCTATTTTTTATTTTCACCTTTATTTAACCAGGTAGTCCAGTTGAGAACAAGTTGTCATTTACAACTGCGACCTGGCCAAGATAAAGCATAGCAGTGTGAACAGACAACACAGTTACACATGGAATAAACAAGTCAGTAACACAGTAGGGGGAAAAAAATGAGTCTATATACATTGTGTGCAAAAGGCATGAGGTAGGCAATAACCCTATTGTTAAACTTAACCGTGGCTTTGCAGCGGGTATTGATGCACTAGAGCCCACTGGCACAAAGGAGGAACCAGCTCGCTGGTAACCAACCCCGAACCACAGATGTACTCCCGAGACAACTGCTCTGACCACTATCACCACCAAGTGGGAACCACTTCCCACCACCAAGTGGGAACACGCTGCTATACCTAACAGGGGGAAAGACCATAGCTTCTACACCTGCATTGCTTGCCGTTTGGTGGTTTTAGGCTTCTGTACAGCACGATGAGATATCAGCTGATGTAAGGAGGGCTTTATAAATAAATTAGATTTTGGCTTCTGGGCAATGAGTTATGTATGCCTCAAACCTTCTCACTGTCATACATTGCAAAGACATCTCACCTCCAGAATCCAATGACCCAACAGGAAACAGAACAAAGTGTCTCTAGACAGGAAGAGAGACTTTGTGGGCTTCTCCCCACCGACGCACCAAATCAAAAACTGTAATAAATAAAAACAGTCATTAAAATCGATACCTTAGAAGGCAATTTCTGTAAACCAATTGAAGTGGGATTAAAACACACAACTACAAAAAGTAAAAACATGTAACTCCCAATATACAATAGCACATACAAATGGCCAAATAGCCATACGGGCTTCTGGGAAAATACCAGAACTAAGCAAACCACAAGACCCATCAAACACTCACCAATTAGCGCTAACCAGTTATACTAGGGATAACATCAAAATAGCCAAGGCAAGATCCCAGATGAGCCCCCATTTGTCACAACCTGGCTTTTAGATGGTGACAAGCAAGGGAGTCCACACGTTGGCAGTTACGATATTTATTCAATAACACACAAAGTATAGAACTACAAATGAAAACAAACCTGTGAAAGTAGGCATGCGAGGGGGTGTAATGGAGATGCATGGATGAAGGTCAAATATGTGTACGTGTTGAAGGGTGCACCTAATAAAAAAAAAACACAGTCAACCAGATCACAAAACAAAATGGTGCTTGTAGAGAGAGAGAGAGAGTCAGGACTGGGCATCAGGAACTTTTATCTCCTAGTTGATCCCAAACCAAGGTGCAACTTGTCACCTTAACGACCCAATCAGCTCCACCTGTCCCCAATCTGCAAATAAAAGCACAAACATAGAGAAGAAGGCAGGGAGAGGGAGGGGGGCGTAACATTACATTTTGGATGGTGTATCAATACACCCAGTTGCTACAAAGATACTGACGTCCTTCCTCGCAGTTGTCAGAGAGGAAAGAAATGTACTTTATGTCCTTAATGTAAAGCATTATGTTTGGGGCAAAACCAACACAACATATCACTGAGTACCACTGTTCATATGTTCAAGCGTGTTGGTGACTGCATCATGTTATGGGTATGCTTGTCATCGGCAAGTTTTGGGGGGATACAAAGAAACGGACAACAGCTACTGTAAGCGCAGGCAAAATCATAGAGGAAAACCTGGTTCAGTCAGCTTTCCAACAGACACAAACCTTTCAGCAGGACAATAACCTAAAACAAAAGGTCAAATATACACTGCCGTTGGTAACCAAGACGACATTGAATGTTCCTGAGTGGTTTATTTACAGTTTTGACTTGAATTGGCTATAAAATCTATGGCAAGACTTGAAAATGGCCGTCAACAAGCAACTTGACAGCTTAAAGAATTTCAAAAAATAATAATGTGCAAATATTGTACAATCCAGGTATACAAAAATCTTAGAGACTTATAAGACTCTGTAACAGCTGTAATCACTGCCAAAGGTTATCGGTGGGTGTGAATACTATGTAAATGAGATATTTCTATATTTAAACATTTCTAAAACATGTTTTCACTTTGTCATTATGGGGTATTGTGTGTAAATAGGTTAGGGTAAATATATATTGAATCCATTTTGAATTCAGGCTGTAACGAAACAAAATGTGGATTAATTCAAAGGGCATACTTTCTGAAGGCTTTGTAAATATATGATGAATCAAAATAGCCAGACCGATGTACTTAATGGAACCTAGTAGGTCATTAATTTACCCTCAGGAACAGTCTCACAGCCATCGGAGAAAAAACAAACAAATCGGCAATGCGAAGTGAACCAACAAGCACCGGAGAAAAAAAACAGGAGATGAGTGTATTTGCTCTTAGTCTGCTCTGCTGGAAGGTTATTAAAAATTAACCTCACACAGTCAAAAGGTCAAAAGATCTGCCATTTTATAAACAAGTTTGAATAGTTGGAGGCTATTGAAACAATGGGTGATTCTGGGGTCATAGCAACAAAACAAAAAAAATCTTTGCTTATAGATAATTAATCAAGACCTTGAGTATGTTTGATGTAATCCCAGAACCATGTCTTTCATTTCTGCTTCTTCATGCTTCATGTAAAACCGTTATATATTCCCCAGATGTAAACCGATGAACTTAACAAACCCTTTTGCCCCCAAACCCCCATCCTTATCCCTGTGATGCATTACATTATGCATTCGAAAGAAGACAAGCTAGGGAGGATCAGAATAATTCATATTGCTGTATCTGGGCCAAGCAATCAACACACTGCTGCCTACTGGAAACATTGCCTGTTGCCAAGCTGTGAGTGTGTGTGTGTGTGCGCGCGCGTGTGTGTGTGGGTACACGTCTGTCTGTGAATGTACATGCATGGATGGTGTGTGTGTGTGGCCGTACGTGCGTATGTCTTCATGAGCCTTAAAGGCTTAAACAGACTGAAAGCTGCTGAACAATCATGTCTAATATACACATTGGACCATAAACCATCTGGGAGATTCATTCCTCAGTATTTGGTGTAACCCTTGTTAGGAACTGTCCACGTCAAACACACCACGAGCATATGTAGTCCACAACTGGGGCTCACCACATCATCTAGTTGGATGAATCATATTTTTACATACAGTGAGATACGGCAGGAAGTGGATCTTTCATACTGCATAGCATGCATACAGGATATTATTCATAACAATCATGATAGTATTCATAACAAGCATGATATTATTCATAACAATCATGATATTATTCATAACAATCATGATATTATTCATAACAATCATGATATTATTCATAACAATCATGATATTATTCATAACAATCATGATATTATTCATAACAATCATGATATTATTCATAACAATCATGATATTATTCATAACACTCATGATATTATTCATAACAATCATGATATTATCCATAACAATCATAATATTCATAACAATCATGATATTATTCATAACACTCATGATATTATTCATAACAATCATGATATTATTCATAACAATCATGATGCACATTAGGAACAATTAGAAGGGACTTGTGAAGAAAAAGTCCCCACTTTAAATCTTCGTCATACTTCTTCTTATTATTATTATTATTCTGCACGTTACTCCTCTTACACCATTTACTCTAGAAACGCTGTTCCAACGTTAAAACGTGTGGACTCGTCTGGATTGAGTTACTTTTTAAACTATTCAACT
>NW_026600234.1:70000-87500 GCF_029448725.1 Salvelinus fontinalis
ACCAGTCACTACCACTACTATAACCAGTCACTACCACTACTATAACCAGTCACTACCACTACTATAACCAGTAACTACCACTACCACTACTATAACCAGTCACTACCACTACTATAACCAGTCACTACCACTACTATAACCAGTCACTACCACTACCACTACTATAACCAGTCACTACCACTACTATAACCAGACACTACCACTACTATAACCAGTCACTACCACTACTATAACCAGTCACTACCACTACTATACCCAGTCACTACCACTACCACTACTATAACCAGTCACTACCACTACCACTACTATAACCAGTCAATACCACTACTATAACCAGTCACTACCACTACTATAACCAGTAACTACCACTACCACTACTATAACCAGTCACTACCACTACTATAACCAGTCACTACCACTACCACTACTATAACAAGTCACTACCACTACCACTACTATAACCAGTCACTACCACTACTATAACCAGTCACTACCACTACCACTACTATAACCAGTCACTACCACTACTATAACCAGACACTACCACAGCCACTACTATAACCAGTCACTACCACTACCACTACTATAACCAGTCACTACCACTACTATAACCAGTCACTACCACTACCACTACTATAACCAGTCACTACCACTACTATAACCAGACACTACCACTACTATAACCAGACACTACCACTACTATAACCAGTCACTACCACTACTATAACCAGACACTACCACTACTATAACTATAACCAGTCACTACCACTACTATAACCAGTCACTACCACTACTATAACCAGTCACTACCACTACTATAACCAGACACTACCACTACTATAACCAGTCACTACCACTACTATACCCAGTCACTACCACTACCACTACTATAACCAGTCACTACCACTACCACTACTATAACCAGTCACTACCACTACCACTACTATAACCAGTCACTACCACCACCACTACTATAACCAGTCACTACCACTACTATAACCAGTCACTACCACTACTATAACCAGTCACTACCACTACCACTACTATAACCAGTCACTACCACTACTATAACCAGTCACTACCACTACCACTACTATAACCAGTCACTACCACTACTATAACCAGTCACTACCACTACTATAACCAGTCACTACCACTACCACTACTATAACCAGTCACTACCACTACTTTAATATTGTCTGTTATAAGATGCATCCTTTGAGGACTGGCTTCCTTCTGGCCTCCACCAATCAGGACTCTGAGGTGGAATGGCCACTACCACTATTACGGACAATTCCTTCAATCTCATTGGTTTATATCACCTGTGGGACTTTATATACAATTGAATTTACCACAGGTGGAGTCCAATCAAGTTGTAGAAACATCTCAAGGATAATCAATGTAAACAGGATGCACCTGAGCTCAATTTCGAGTCTCTTAGCAAAGGGTCTGAATACTTACGTAAATAAGGTATTTCTGTTATTTATTTTGTAATACATTTGCAAAATTTACTAAAAACCTGTTTATGCCTTGTCATTATGGGGTATCGATTTTACAATAAGGCTGTAACGTAACAAAATATGGAAAAAGTCAAGGGGTCTGAATACTTTCCGAAGGCACACTATGTCTTTGTGTATCACGTCCTGCCCTTAGAGATCCTTTTTTTGTCTCTGTTTTGATTGGTCAGGGCGTGAGTTTGGGTGGGCATTCTATGTCTGGTGTTCTATGTTGTCCTTGTGTTGTATTTCTGTGTGTTTGGCCTGGTATGGTTCTCAATCAGAGGCAGCTGTCTATCGTTGTCTCTGATTGAGAATCGTACTCAGGTAGCCTGTTCCCACCTGTGTTTGTGGGTCGTTGTCTCTGATTGAGAATCGTACTCAGGTAGCCTGTTCCCACCTGTGTTTGTGGGTCGTTGTCTCTGATTGAGAATCGTACTCAGGTAGCCTGTTCCCACCTGTGTTTGTGGGTGGTTGTCTCTGATTGAGAATCGTACTCAGGTAGCCTGTTCCCACCTGTGTTTGTGGGTCGTTGTCTCTGATTGAGAATCATACTCAGGTATCCTGTTCCCACCTGTGTTGGTGTGTCGTTGTCTCTGATTGAGAATCGTACTCAGGTAGCCTGTTCCCACCTGTGTTTGTGTGTGGTTGTTTCCTGTTTAGTGTTTTGTTTCACCTTTCAGGACTGTTCGTTTGTCGTGTTTGTTGTTTTGGTTTAGTGTTACGTATTTTAATGAAAGAATATGAACACTTACCACGCTGCACCTTGGTCCTCTTCTTCTCCTCCAGACGACAAGCGGTACAGTGTGTGTGTGTGTGTGTTTTGTTTGTCCGTGTGTATGTGTGTTGAAGTGTCAATGTAGAATGTGTGTGTGTGTGTGTGTGTGTGTGTGTGTGTGTGTGTGTGTGTGTGTGTGTGTGTGTGTGTGTCTGTGTGTGTGTGTGTGTGTGTGTGTGTGTGTGTGTGTGTGTGTGTGTGTGTGTGTGTGTGTGTGTGTGTGTGTGTGTGTGTGTGTGTGTGTGTGTGTGTGTGGTTAGAGTCCATTGAGTGTACAAGAGAGAGTCAGCGCAAAATTCACAATAAGTCATAGTAAAATGAGGGGGGTGTAAATAGTCCGGGTGGCCATGTGATTAACTGTTCAGCAGTCTTATGGCTTGGGGGGGTTGAAGCTGTTAAGGAGCCTTTTGGACCCAGACTTGGCGCTCCGGTATCGTTTCAGTCCGGAAGCACAGAGAACAGTCTGTGACTTGCGTGGGAGGAGTGTTTGACAATTTTAAGGGCCTTCCTTTGATAAATAGTGCATTTATTTATCTGAAACCCACAGCATGATTGATTCAGAGTCGCGTTGCTTTCCTAAGAGTGTTGTCCATGTGAAGATCGCTTTTTAGTTTGCCCCCTCAACAACTGGAGTTTAGATATTTATGTGATCTAACTGACCAACAATCCAAAGTAGTAATTATTTAACCACATTTAATTTTGACTATCCTCCTGAGGCCTCCAGTATTTATGCTGCAGTAGTTTATGTGTCGGGGGGCTAGGATCAGTCTGTTATATCTGGAGTATTTCTCCTGTCTTATCCGGTGTCTTGTGTGAATTTAAGTATGCTCTCTCTAATTCTCTCTTTCTCTTTTTCTTTCTTTCTTTCTTTCTCTTTTTCTTTCTTTCTTTCTCTCTCTCGGAGGACCTGAGCCCTTGGACCACGCCCCAGGACTACCTGGCCTGATGACTCCTTGCTGGCCCCAGTCCACCTGGCCTTGCTGCTGCTCCAGTTTCAACTGTTCTGCCTGCGGCTATGGAACCCTGACAACTGCCAACTGACATTTACTCCTGAGGTGCTGACCTGTTGCACCCTCTACAACCACTGTGATTATTATTATTTGACCCTGCTGGTCATCTATGAACATTTGAACATCTTGGCCATGTTCTGTTATAATCTCCACCCGGCACAGCCAGAAGAGGACTGGCCACCCCTCATAGCCTGGTTCCTCTCTAGGTTTCTTCCTAGGTTTTGGCCTTTCTAGGGAGTTTTTCCTAGCCACCGTGCTTCTACACCTGCATTGCTTGCTGTTTGGGGTTTTAGGCTGGGTCTCTGTACAGCACTTTGAGATGTCAGCTGATGTAAGAAGGGCTTTATAAATACATTTGATTTGATTTGAAATTTGATTTGACCATATGTAACTGCTTTGCTTTAAATAGTAAAGTATAACATTTTAAACTTCTTCCACTACCCCAACAATACCTTTAGAGAGTTAAAGCAAGTCCCACCAATTGTGTCCTTCATTTACAATTACCATTTAGTTCAGATATACATACACATATACACACTGTCACGTTCCTGACCTATTTATGTTAGTTTTTGTGTGTTAGTTGGTCAGGACCGGAGGTTGGGTGGGCATTCTATGTTATCTGTTTCTATGTTGGTTTTGGTTTGCCTGGTATGGCTCTTGATTAGAGGCAGGTGGTTTGCGTTTGCCTCTAATTAAGAGTCATATTTAGGTAGGGCATTCTCACTGTTTGTTTGTGGGTGATTGTCTCCTGTGATGTTTTCGTGTGTGTTCGATGTTATTCACTCTCGGGGCTGTTTGGCTGTTCGTACGTTTCGATGTAACGTTCCTGTTCGTGAGTTTACGTTTGTTGATGTAAGTTTATGTTCAGGTTCCGTTCGTTACGTTTTGTTATTTTGTAAGTTTTGAAAGTGTTTTGTTTTGTTTAGTGGCCGTCGTTTTTGTAATAAAGATGGCTTATTTCCCTGACTCCGCATTTTGGTCTGAAGATCCTTCTCTCCTCACCTCATCTGAGGATGAGGAAAGCGACAGCTTTTACAGAATCACCCACCACGCTAAGACCAAGCGGCAAGGGAATAATAAACGGAGTAAGGGACAGGAGAGAAACAAGGATTTCTGGACTTGGGAGGAAATATTGGACGGGAGAGGTCCATGGGCACAGCAGGGAGAATATCGCCGTCCCAAAGCTGAGCTGGAGGCACGGAGGAGAGCAGAGGCTACCGGAGAGAGGAACCGGAGCTATGAGGGAACGCGTCTGGCACGGAAGCCAAAAAAGCCCGTGAGTAATTCCCAAAAATTTCTTGGGGGGGGGCTAGGAGATAGTGGGCCAAGGGCAGGTAGGAGACCTGCGCCCACTTCCCAGGCTTACCGTGGAGAGCGGGAGTACGGGCAGGCGCCGTGTTACGCAGTAGAGCGCACGGTGTCTCCTGTACGAGTGCATAGCCCAGTGCGGGTTATTCCACCTCCCCGCACTGGGAGGGCTAGATTGGGTATTGAGCCAGGTGTCATGAGGCCGGCTCAACGCGTCTGGTCTCCAGTGCGTCTCCTCGGGCCGGCATACATGGCACCGGCCTTACGCATGGTTTCTCCGGTTCGCCTACATAGGCCGGTGCGGGTTATTCCACCTCCCCGCACTGGTCGGGCAACCGGGAGCATTCAACCAGGTAAGGTTGGGCAAGCTCAATGCTCAAGAGTGCCAGTACGCCTCCACGGTCCGGTATTTCCGGCACCACCTCCCCGCCCCAGCCTAGTACCTACAGTGTATACACTACGCACTAGGCTACCAGTGCGTATCCTGAGCCCTGTTCCTCCTCCACGCACTCTCCCTGTAGTGCGTGTATCTAGCCCGGTGCCTCCAGTTCCGGCCCCACGCACTAAGCTACCAGTGCGTCTCCAGAGCCCTGTACAAACTGTATCTTCTCCCCCTACTAATCCTGATGTGCTTGTCCTCAGCCCGGCGTCACCAGTGCCGGTACCACGCATCAGGGATAGAGTAGGCTTTGAGAATACAGTGTGCCCTGTCCCTGCTCCCCGCACTAGTAGGAAGGTGCTTGTCATTAGCACGGTGCCTCCAGTTCCGGCACCACGCACCAGGTCTACAGTGTACCGTATCCGGCCAGAGCCATCCGTCTCCCCAGCGCCATCTGAGCCATCCGTCTCCCCAGCGCCATCTGAGCCATCCGTCTCCCCAGCGCCATCTGAGCCATCCGTCTCCCCAGCGCCATCTGAGCCATCAGTCTCCCCAGCGCCATTTGAGCCATCCGTCTGCCAGGAGCCTGCAAAGCCGCCCGTCTGCCATGAGCCTGCAAAGCCGCCCGTCTGCCATGAGCCTACAGAGCCGTCAGCCAGACAGGAGCCGCTAGAGCCGTCAGCCAGACAGGAGCCGCTAGAGCCGTCAGCCAGACAGGATCTGCCAGAGCCGCCAACCAGACAGGATCTGCCAGAGCCGCCAACCAGACAGGATCTGCCAGAGCCGCCAACCAGACAGGATCTGCCAGAGCCGCCAACCAGACAGGATCTGCCAGAGCCGCAAACCAGACAGGATCTGCCAGAGCCGCCAGCGAGCCATGAGCAGCCAGAGCCGTCAGAGCGCCATGAGCAGCCAGAGCCGTCAGAGCGCCATGAGCAGCCAGAGCCGTCAGAGCGCCATGAGCAGCCAGAGCCGTCAGAGCGCCATGAGCAGCCAGAGCCGTCAGAGCGCCATGAGCGTCGAGAGCCGTCAGCCTGCCATGAGCGTCGAGAGCCGTCAGCCTGCCATGAGCGTCGAGAGCCGTCAGCCTGCCATGAGCGTCGAGAGCCGTCAGCCTGCCATGAGCGTCGAGAGTCGTCAGTCAGCCATGAGCTGCCCTTCAGCCTGAAAAGGCTAGATACCCAGAACTGCCCATCAGTCCAGAGCTGTCTCTCTGTCCGGAGCTGCCTTTCAGTCCGGAGTTGCCCCTCTATCCTGATCTCCCTCTCTATCTTTATCTACCTCTATAGTCTTATCTATCCCTCTGTCTTGGTTTATCTCTCTGTCCCGGTGTTGTCATTATTAGATATGTTATTAGGAGGATTTTGTGGGGGAAGAAAGAGGGTGGACATTCTTGGAGGGAGGAGGCTAGGATGGATTATGGTGGGGTGGGAACCGCGCCCGGAGCCTGAGCCACCACCGTGGTTAGATGCCCACCCAGACCCTCCCCTAGACTTTGTGCTGGTGCGTCCGGAGTTCGCACCTTGTGGGGGGGGGTACTGTCACGTTCCTGACCTATTTATGTTAGTTTTTGTGTGTTAGTTGGTCAGGACGTGAGGTTGGGTGGGCATTCTATGTTATCTGTTTCTATGTTGGTTTTGGTTTGCCTGGTATGGCTCTTGATTAGAGGCAGGTGGTTTGCGTTTGCCTCTAATTAAGAGTCATATTTAGGTAGGGCATTCTCACTGTTTGTTTGTGGGTGATTGTCTCCTGTGATGTTTTCGTGTGTGTTCGATGTTATTCACTCTCGGGGCTGTTTGGCTGTTCGTACGTTTCGATGTAACGTTCCTGTTCGTGAGTTTACGTTTGTTGATGTAAGTTTATGTTCAGGTTCCGTTCGTTCCGTTTTGTTATTTTGTAAGTTTTGAAAGTGTTTTGTTTTGTTTAGTGGCCGTCGTTTTTGTAATAAAGATGGCTTATTTCCCTGACTCCGCATTTTGGTCTGAAGATCCTTCTCTCCTCACCTCATCTGAGGATGAGGAAAGCGACAGCTTTTACACACACACTCAATTAAGTTCAGGGTATCCCTCTAATGGCTGATTCCCCTTTTAGATTCACATACCTAAGAGTCCTGTGATCAACAACTGTTTATTTAAACTGCACATTGTCTCTTATAAGATGCATATAAGATGACCTCACCCAACAACTGACTTTATAAAGTGAATGACTACATCATAAGAAGGTGTGGACATGATGAGACTACATGCAGTAAGTCATGTGCTGCTCTGTGATTGTACAGAGAGAGAGAGAGAGAGAGAGAGAGAGAGAGAGAGAGAGAGACAGACAGACAGACAGACAGACAGACAGACAGACAGACAGACAGACAGACAGACAGAGAGATAGAGACAGCGAGACAGCGAGAGAGAGACAGCGAGAGAGAGACAGAGAGACAGCGAGAGATAGAGAGAGAGAGAGACAGAGAGACAGAGAGAGATAGAGACAGAGAGAGACAGAGAGAGAGACAGAGAGAGACAGAGAGACAGAGAGAAAGACAGAGAGAGAGACAGAGAGAGCGAGAGAGAGACAGAGAGAAAGACAGAGAGAGCGAGAGAGAGACAGAGAGAAAGACAGAGAGAGAGACAGAGAGAGCGAGAGAGAGAGAGAGACAGAGAGAGATTATACATAATACAATAATCTATATTATATATAATAGGACATTTGTAATGTCTTTATTGTTTTGAAACTTCAGTATGTGTAATGTTTACTGTTAATTTGTATTGTTTGTTTCACTTTTGTGTATGGTCTACCTCACTTGCTTTGGCAATGTTAACACATGTTTCCCATGCCAATAAAGCCCCTTGAATTGAATTGAGAGAGAATTGAGAAACCTGTCCAACCAAAAACATAGAGACCCGGAAAACCTGAGTCTACGCCTTCACTATGGTGAATCACTAAAACAATACAGAAATACACTACAGAAAAAGAAGGAACAGCACGTCAGAAATCAGCTCAATGTAACTGAAGAATCCATTGACTCTAACCAATTCTGGGAAAATTGGAAAACACTAAACAAACAACAACACGAAGAATTATCTATCCAAAATGGAGATGTATGGGTAAACCACTTCTCCAATCTTTTTGGCTCTATAACAAAGAATAAAGAGCAAAAACATATACATGATCAAATACAAATCCTAGAATCAACTATTAAAGACTACCAGAACCCACTGGATTCTCCAATTACCTTGAATGAGTTACAGGACAAAATAAAAACCCTCCAACCCAAAAAGGCCTGTGGTGTTGATGGTATCCTTAATGAAATGATCAAATATACAGACAACAAATTCCAATTGGCTATACTAAAACTCTTTAACATCGTCCTTAGCTCTGGCATCTTCCCCAATATTTGGAACCAAGGACTGATCACCCCAATCCACAAAAGTGGAGACAAATTTGACCCCAATAACTACCGTGGAATATGCGTCAACAGTAACCTTGGGAAAATACTCTGCATTATCATTAACAGCACACTCGTACATTTCCTCAATGAAAACAATGTACTGAGCAAATGTCAAATTGGCTTTTTACCAAATTACCGTACAACAGACCATGTATTCACCCTACACACCCTAATTGACAACCAAACAAACCAAAACAAAGGCAAAGTCTTCTCATGCTTTGTTGATTTCAAAAAAGCCTTCGACTCAATTTGGCATGAGGGTCTGCTTTTCAAATTGATGGAAAGTGGTGTTGGGGGTAAAACATACGACATTATAAAATCCATGTACACAAACATCAAGTGTGCGGTTAAAATTGGCAAAAAAACACACACATTTCTTCCCACAGGGCCGTGGGGTGAGACAGGGATGCAGCTTAAGCCCCACCCTCTTCAACATATATATCAACGAATTAGAGCGGGCACTAGAACAGTCTGCAGCACCCGGCCTCACCCTACTAGAATCCGAAGTCAAATGTCTACTGTTTGCTGATGATCTGGTGCTTCTGTCACCAACCAAGGAGGGCCTGCAGCAGCACCTAGATATTCTGCACAGATTCTGTCAGACCTGGGCCCTGACAGTAAATCTCAGTAAGACCAAAATAATGGTGTTCCAAAAAAGGTCCAGTCGCCAGGACCACAAATTCCATCTGGACACTGTTGCCCTAGAGCACACAAAAAACTATACATACCTCGGCCTAAACATCAGCGCCACAGGTAACTTCCACAAAGCTGTTAACGATCTGAGAGACAAGGCAAGAAGGGCATTCTGTGCCATCAAAAGGAACATAAATTTCAACATACCAATTAGGATCTGGCTAAAAAATACTTGAATCCGTCATAGAGCCCATTGCCCTTTATGGTTGTGAGGTCTGGGGTCCGCTCACCAACCAAGATTTCACAAAATGGGACAAACACCAAATTGAGACTCTGCATGCAGAATTCTGCAAAAATATCCTCCGTGTACAACGTAGAACACCAAATAATGCATGCAGAGCAGAATTAGGCCGATACCCACTAATTATCAAAATCCAGAAAAGAGCCGTTAAATTCTACAACCACCTAAAAGGAAGTGATTCCCAAACCTTCCATAACAAAGCCATCACCAACAGAGAGATGAACCTGGAGAAGAGTCCCCTAAGCAAGCTGGTCCTAGGGCTCTGTTCACAAACACACCCCACAGAGCCCCAGGACAACAGCACAATTAGACCCAACCAAATCATGAGAAAACAAAAAGATAATTACTTGACACATTGGAAAGAATTAACAAAAAAACAGAGCAAACTAGAATGCTATTTGGCCCTAAACAGAGAGTACACAGTGGCAGAATACCTGACCACTGTGACTGACCCAAACTTAAGGAAAGCTTTGACTATGTACAGACTCAGTGAGCATAGCCTTGCTATTGAGAAAGGCCGCCGTAGGCAGACATGGCTCTCAAGAGAAGACAGGCTATGTGCTCACTGCCCACAAAATGAGGTAGAAACTGAGCTGCACTTCCTAACCTCCTGCCCAATGTATGACCATATTAGAGACACATATTTCCCTCAGATTACACAGATCCACAAAGAATTTGAAAACAAATCCAATTTTGATAAACTCCCATATCTACTGGGAGAAATTCCACAGTGTGCATCACAGCAGCAAGATTTGTGACCTGTTGCCACAAGAAAAGGGCAACCAGTGAAGAACAAACACCATTGTAAATACAACCCATATTTATGCTTATTTATTTTAACTTGTGTGCTTTAACCATTTGTACATTGTTACAACACTGTATATATTTAATATGACACTTGTAATGTCTTTATTGTTTTGAAACTTCTGTATGTGTAATGTTTACTGTTAATTTGTATTGTTTATTTCACTTTTGTATAATATCTACCTCACTTGCTTTGGCAATGTTAACACATGTTTCCCATGCCAATAAAGCCCCTTGAATTGAATTGAATTGAATTGAATTGAGAGAGAGAGAGAGAGAGAGAGAGAGAGAGAGAGAGAGAGAGAGAGAGAGAGAGAGAGAGAGAGAGAGAGAGAGAGAGAGAGAGAGAGAGAGAGAGAGAGAGAGAGAGAGAGAGAGAGAGAGAGAGAGAGAGAGAGAGAGAGAGAGAGAGAGAGAGAGAGAGAGGTAATTCAATTAAATAACAGTGTTAGTAATATTTGTTTATCCCAGTGAAGGCTGATTTAGCTCCTGGGAGACAGCGAGAGAGAAGTGTCACCAGATGTTGTAAACCTCTCTGCCCCCGCAGGGTCCACCAACATAATCTCTGTGTGTGTGTTGTGAGGGGGCCAGGAAACAAGTGTTCTTTAACTCAGCTGAAGCTCGATGAGGCAGAAAACTCCTCCAAGGTCTCAGCCCAGGGAGAGCTCTCCTCCAAGGTCTCAGGCAGCCCAGGGAGAGCTCTCCTCCAAGGTCTCAGGCAGCCCAGGGAGAGCTCTCCTCCACGGTCTCAGTTAGCCCAGGGAGAGCTCTCCTCCAAGGTCTCAGTTAGCCCAGGGAGAGCTCTCCTCCAAGGTCTCAGTTAGCCCAGGGAGAGCTCTCCTCCAAGGTCTCAGTTAGCCCAGGGAGAGCTCTCCTCCAAGGTCTCAGGCAGCCCAGGGAGAGCTCTCCTCCAAGGTCTCAGGCAGCCCAGGGAGAGCTCTCCTCCAAGGTCTCAGGCAGCCCAGGGAGAGCTCTCCTCCAAGGTCTCAGTTAGCCCAGGGAGAGCTCTCCTCCAAGGTCTCAGGCACTGAGACCAACTCTCATATCCCCTCTCCTCTCTTCCCCTACCCTCTCCTCTCCACTTCTATCTTCTCTTCCCCTCTCATCTCCTCTCCTCTCTTCCTCTCCTCCCTTCCCCTCTCCTCTCCTCTCTTCCCCTTGCCCTTCTCTTCTCCTCTCCTCCCGTCTCCTCTCCTTCCCCCTCTTCCCCTCTCCTCATCTCCCCTCTCTATTCAGACTCCTTGACTTTTTCCACATTTAGTTACGTTACAGCTTTATTTTAAATGGATTAAATAAAATCATCAATTTACACACAATAGTCCGTAATAAGAAAGCAAAAATAGGTTTTTAGACATGTTTGCAAATTCTGAAAAAAAGAAAAAGAAAAATAACTTATTTACATAAGTATTAAGACCCTTTGCAATGAGACTTGAAATTGAGCTCAGGTGCATCCTGTTTCCATCTATCATCCTTGAGATGTTTCTACAACTTGATTGGAGTCCAACTGTGGTAAATTAAAAAGATTGGACATGATTTGGAAAGACACACACCTGTCTATATAAGGTCCCACAGTTGACAGTGCATATCAGAGCAAAAACCAAGCCTACGGAATTGTCCATAGAGATCCGAGACAGGATTGTGTCGAGGCACAGATCTGGGGAAGTGTACCAAAAAATGTCTGCAGCATTGAAGGTCCCCCAAGAACACAGTGGCCTCCATCATTCTTAAATGTAAGAAGTTTGGAACCACCAAGACTCTTCCTAGAACTGGCCGCCCGGCCAAACTGAGCAATCGGGGGAGAAGAGCCTTGGTCAGGGGGGTGACCAAGAACCCGACGGTCACTCTGACAGAGCTCCTCTGTGTAGATGGGAGAACCTTCCAGAAGGACAACCATCTCTGCAGCACTTCACCAATCACTCCAATCTTAAACGTCTAAACACAAATGTCTAAACAGTTGTTGAGGGGGAAAACTAAAAAGCGATCTTCACGTGGACAACACTCTTAGGAAAGCAAAGCGACTCTGAATCAATCATGCTGTGGGTTTCAGATAAATAAATGCACTATTTATCAAAGGAAGGCCCTTAAAATTGTCAAACACTCTTCCCACATAAGTCACAGACTGTTCTCTCTGCTTCCGCACTGCCAACGATACCGGAGCGCCAAGTCTGGGACGAGAAGGCTGAACAGTTAATCACTTGGCTACCTGGACTATTTGCATTGACCAAATCAACCAAATTGAGATGGTTTGGGATGAGTCGGACCGCAGAGTGAAGGAAAATCTGCCAACAAGTGCTCAGAATATGTGGGAACTCCTTCAAGACTGTTGGAAAAGCATTCCAGTTGAAGCTGGTTGAGAGAATGCCAAGAGTGTGCAAAGATGTCATCAAGGCAAAGGGTGGCTATTTGAAGAATCTCAAATATAAAATATATTTTTTGGTTACTACATGATTCCATATGTGTTATTTCATAGTTTTGATGTCTTCACTATTCTTTAAAAATAAAGATAATAAATAAACACTTGAATGAGTTGGTGTTCTACAACTTTTGACCAGTAGTGTATATAGTAGAATGTATATATGTATATAGTATAGTATGTATATAGTGTAGAATATATATGATATAGTATACAATGCATATAGTATACTATAGTATGTATATAGTATAGTGCAGTATAGTATAGTACGTATATAGTATACTATAGAATGTATATAGTACAGTGTGTTTGTATATAGTATAATATGTATATAGTATAGAATGTATAATGTATAGTATGTATGTATATAGCATAGCACGTTATATAGTATGTACATAGTATATAATGTATATAGTATAGCATAGTATAGAATGTATATAGTAAAGTATAGTATATATAAATATATAAAATAGTGTAGAATGTATATTGTATAGTATATAATGTATATAGTATAGTACAATATAGCATGTGGATAATATAGTATGTATATATTATATAATAGCATGTATATAGTATAGTATGCATGTATATAGTATAGTACTGTATAGTTTGGTATGTTTATAGTATAGAATGTATATAGTATTGTATGTATATAGTATTTACTATACTATAGTATGTATAAGCTGGAAGTAGCAGCCTGTTGTCCATTGGTTGACTCCAATATTACAGTTATTTCCCTGCACCCGCAATAGCATCTGATAAACACGTGTATGTGACCAATAACATCTTCTAGCCATGTGTATGTGACCAATAGCATGTGATTTGATTAGGGGAGGGGTGGTCGGGTTAGGGGAAGGGTTAGGGGAGGGGTGGGCAGGTTAGGGGAAGGGTTAGGGGCGGGGTGGGCGGGTTAGGGGAAGGGTTAGGGGAGGGGTGGGTGGGTTAGGGGAAGGGTTAGGGGAGGGGTGGTCGGCTTAGGGGGAAGATAAGACATACAAATATATTACAAAATAAGAAGAAATCTACATATATGGGAGAATAGAAATGATGGAAACAATTATTTTTATAGAACCCACAATCTATCTGCATTCATTAAGCTGATCTACACCCCCCACCAAGAAAAACAGGAAGTAGATGGATGTGATAGTGCTTTTGTTGTTAGTCACACTCTAACACCACTTGGGAAGTCCAGAGTGATGAAGAGGAGGGTCCATGGGTGAGAGGGACAGTGTGATGAAGAGGAAGGTCCATGGTTCAGAGGGACCGAGTGATGAAGAGGAGGGTCCATGGGTGAGAGGGACAGAGTGGTGAAGGGGAGGGTCCATGGGTGAGAGCGACAGAGTGATGAAGAGGAGGGTCCATGGGTGAGAGGTCCAGAGTGATGAAGATGAGGGTCCATGGGTGAGAGGTCCAGAGTGGTGAAGAAGAGGGTCCATGGGTGAGAGGGACAGAGTGGTGAAGAGGGTCCATGGGTGAGAGGGACCGAGTGATGAAGAGCAGGGTCCATGGGTGAGAGGGACAGAGTGGTGAAGAGGGTCCATGGGTGAGAGGGACCGAGTGATGAAGAGGAGGGTCCACGGGTGAGAGCGACAGAGTGGTGAAGATGAGGGTCCATGGGTGAGAGGTCCAGAGTGATGAAGAGGAGGGTCCATGGGTGAGAGGGACAATTGTTGTGGATCCCAGGAGGTTATAGAACTGCGGTCAACCTGGACTGTGTGTGTGTGTGTGTGTGTGTGTGTGTGTGTGTGTGTGTGTGTGTGTGTGTGTGTGTGTGCGTGCGTGCGTGCGTGCGTGCGTGCGTGCGTGCGAGCGAGCGTAGAGCCCCTGAGGCTTCGACAATTCTCTGTTATTCTACTTAACCTGAGGTCTAACAAACACACAAAAACACTCATTTTATTTACCATGTATTTGATCAGTCACGACCCATTGAGCTCAACCAATGCCTTTCTGTAGTCAAGGTACTTGAACTCAAGCTCAACTGGCAAAATATTTACAGTACACTTAAATGAAAGCACTACAGTCTGACTCCATGGTAACGGTAGAATGCCTCTGCCTGATGTTTTCATGTCTTTGAAGCCAATCAGGAAGTCCTTTGAACAGCTCCCGTAGTGCTCTAGAGTCACATGACCTTTGCCGAACCACTTAGCCAGGCCCTGTTGTTTACCTCGTATCCCAGTCATAATGCCTTACGCCTGGGAAGACAACTCTTCAGTTTGGCTCAACCATTTGGCTCAACTTACCCCAGAGCAAACATTTGGACTATATTAGCTCACACAGCTACAAAGATGCCCCGTCATGTGATGTTTAGGAGCTCATATTGAAGCTAATAGAGACCCCAACGGATGGATAAAACAATCTTAACATTGATCTATTTTCTTTGAGATACAAGCATCATGAAACCTCGAACACAATAAATGAATTTGACTTGGGGGAAAAATCTGGTTTTTTAGACATCACTTACCACTTTTTCCATGTGGTTTCTTCCTTCACAGACTCAAAGAGATGACCTCTTTCTAAATATTTTGTCAAATTATACATTTTGTGTATTGTTTCCTGTTTCCTTTGGCTCAAATTACCCCATTCTCCCCTACAGTGCATTTTCTGCTCAGTAGACAAATTCCTTTTTGCTTCAGTGGACCCATGGCAACGCTTAGTTCTGTTCTGTAGGGAAGTGCCTGTATGCCGAATTAACACGTTTCAGGAGAAGACCCAGATGCAGGCAGTGTCGAAGAAACAAAAGTGTATTATTAGAATGGGGGACAGGCAAAACGACAGTTCAAAGGGAAAGCAGAGGTTCAATAATCCAGTGTGGTGTGACAAGGTACAGACACGGCAGGCAGACTCAGGGTCAGGGCAGACTCAGGGTCAGGGTCAGGGCAGACTCAGGGTCAGGGCAGACTCAGGGTCAGGGCAGGCAGACTCAGGGTCAGGGCAGACTCAGGGTCAGGGCAGACTCAGGGTCAGGGTCAGGGTCAGGGTCAGGGCAGGCAGACTCAGGGTCAGGGTCAGGGCAGACTCAGGGTCAGGGCAGACTCAGGGTCAGGGCAGGCAGACTCAGGGTCAGGGCAGGTAGACTCAGGGTCAGGGCAGGCAGACTCAGGGTCAGGGCAGACTCAGGGTCAGGGCAGGCAGACTCAGGGTCAGGGCAGACTCAGGGTCAGGGCAGGCAGACTCAGGGTCAGGGCAGACTCAGGGTCAGGGCAGGCAGACTCAGGGTCAGGGCAGACTCAGGGTCAGGGCAGGCAGACTCAGGGTCAGGGCAGACTCAGGGTCAGGGCAGGCAGACTCAGGGTCAGGGCAGACTCAGGGTCAGGGCAGGCAGACTCAGGGTCAGGGCAGACAGACTCAGGGTCAGGGCAGGCAGACTCAGGGTCAGGGCAGACTCAGGGTCAGGGCAGGCAGACTCAGGGTCAGGGCAGGCAGACTCAGGGTCAGGGCAGACTCAGGGTCAGGGCAGGCAGACTCAGGGTCAGGGCAGGCAGACTCAGGGTCAGGGCAGACTCAGGGTCAGGGCAGACTCAGGGTCAGCGCAGACTCAGGGTCAGGGCAGGCAGACTCAGGGTCAGGGCAGGCAGACTCAGGGTCAGGGCAGACTCAGGGTCAGGGCAGGCAGACTCAGGGTCAGGGCAGGCAGACTCAGGGTCAGGGCAGACTCAGGGTCAGGGCAGGCAGACTCAGGGTCAGGGCAGGCAGACTCAGGGTCAGGGCAGACTCAGGGTCAGGGCAGACTCAGGGTCAGCGCAGACTCAGGGTCAGGGCAGACTCAGGGTCAGGGCAGGCAGACTCAGGGTCAGGGTCAGGGCAGACTCAGGGTCAGGGCAGGCAGACTCAGGGTCAGGGCAGGCAGACTCAGGGTCAGGGCAGACTCAGGGTCAGGGCAGGCAGACTCAGGGTCAGGGCAGGCAGACTCAGGGTCAGGGCAGACTCAGGGTCAGGGCAGGCAGACTCAGGGTCAGGGCAGGCAGACTCAGGGTCAGGGCAGACTCAGGGTCAGGGCAGACTCAGGGTCAGCGCAGACTCAGGGTCAGGGCAGGCAGACTCAGGGTCAGGGCAGGCAGACTCAGACTCAGGGTCAGGGCAGGCAGACTCAGGGTCAGGGCAGGCAGACTCAGGGTCAGGGCAGGCAGACTCAGGGTAAGGGCAGGCAGACTCAGGGTCAGGGTCAGGGCAGGCAGACTCGGGGTCAGGGCAGGCAGACTCGGAGTCAGGGCAGGCAGACTCAGGGTCAGGGCAGGCAGACTCAGGGTCAGGGTCAGGGCAGGCAGAATGGTCAAAACCGGTAAAAACTAGAAAACAGGAACTAGAAACAGACAGGAGCAATGGGGAAAAACCGCTGGTAGGCTTGACGGACAAAACGAACTGGCAACAGACAAACAGAGAACACAGGTATAAATACACAGGGGATAATGGGGAAGATGGGCGACACCTGGAGGGGTGTGGAGAAAATGACAAAGACAGGTGAAACAGATCAGCATTCCACAGATGGTGGAATATGGATCTGGACCCTATAGTCTCTCTGAGCTGTGTTAACCCAGGGGGTAGTAAATACTGCCATGTCCCCTATAGTCTCTCTGAGCTGTGTTAACCCAGGGGGTAGTAAATACTGCCATGTCCCTATAGTCTCTCTGAGCTGTGTTAACCCAGGGGGTAGTAAATACTGCCATGTCCCCTATAGTCTCTCTGAGCTGTGTTAACCCAGGTGGTAGTAAATACTGCCATGTCCCTATAGTCTCTCTGAGCTGTGTTAACCCAGGGGGTAGTAAATACTGCCATATCCCTATAGTCTCTCTGAGCTGTGTTAACCCAGGGGGTAGTAAATACTGCCATATCCCTATAGTCTCTCTGAGCTGTGTTAACCCAGGGGGTAGTAAATACTGCCATGTCCCTATAGTCTCTCTGAGCTGTGTTAACCCAGGTGGTAGTAAATACTGCCATGTCC
>NW_026600234.1:92500-106463 GCF_029448725.1 Salvelinus fontinalis
AGGTTCCCTTAATACTAAGGCCGACGCGCTGTCTCGCCTCTATGACTCAGAGGAGCGGTCCATCGATCCTACTCCCATCATTCCGGCGGCCAAGTTGGTGGCACCGATAGTATGGGAGGTGGACGCGGACATCGAGCGGGCGTTAAGGGAGGAACCTGCGCCTCCACAGTGCCCGGAGGGGCGTAGGTATGTACCGCTCGCTGTTCGTGATCAATTGATTCGATGGGCTCATGGTATACTCTCGTCGGGTCATCCGGGTATTTCGAGGACAGTGCGAGGTCTTAGGGGGAAGTACTGGTGGCCCACCTTGGAGAAGGATGTGCGATTCTATGTCTCTTCCTGTTCGGTGTGCGCTCAGAGTAAGGCTCCTAGGCATCTGCCTCGAGGGAAGTTACAACCCCTCCCCGTTCCACAACGGCCGTGGTCCCATCTTTCGGTAGATTTTCTGACTGACTTACCTCCATCTCAGGGGAACACTACGATCCTGGTCGTTGTGGATCGGTTCTCTAAGTCCTGCCGTCTTATCCCGTTGCCCGGTCTCCCTACGGCCCTGCAGACTGCGGAGGCATTATTTACCCATGTCTTCCGGCATTACGGGGTGCCCGAGGATATTGTTTCTGATCGGGGTCCCCAGTTCACTTCCAGAGTATGGAAGGCGTTTATGGAGCATTTGGGGGTCTCGGTCAGCCTTACATCGGGGTATCACCCGGAGAGTAATGGGCAGGTGGAGAGAGTGAACCAGGAGGTGGGTAGGTTTCTGCGGTCGTATTGCCAGGACCGGCCAGGGGAGTGGTCAAGATACATCCCTTGGGCAGAAATTGCTCAGAACTCACTAAGCCACTCCTCTACCAACATGTCACCATTTGAGTGTGTGTTGGGGTATCAGCCGGTTCTGGCACCATGGCATCAGAGTCAGACCGAGGCTCCTGCGGTGGAGGAGTGGGTACAGCGCTCTAAGGAGACTTGGAGAGCCGTCCAGGAGTCTCTGCGTCAGGCGAGTAGACGGCAGAAGAAGAGCGCTGACCGTCACCGCAGTGAGGCCCCTGTGTTTGCACCGGGGGATAGGGTCTGGCTCTCGACCCGAAACCTGCCCCTCCGCTTGCCCTGCCGGAAACTGGGTCCGCAGTGTGTAGGGCCATTTAAAGTCCTGAGGAGAATAAATGAGGTGTGTTACCGATTGTTACTTCCTTCTTATTATCGTATTAACCCCTCATTTCATGTGTCTCTCCTCAGGCCGGTGGTAGCTGGTCCCATGCAGGAAGGTGAGGTGCCGGAGGTCCCTCCACCCCCTCTGGATATAGAGGGGTCCCCGGCGTACAGGATAAGGTCTATTCTGGATTCCAGACGTCGGGTGGGGGGCCTGCAGTACCTCGTGGACTGGGAGGGGTACGGTCCGGAGGAGAGGTGCTGGGTCCCGGTGGGGGATATATTGGATCCATCTATGCTGAGAGAGTTCCATCGCCTCCATCCGGATCGCCCTGCGCCTCGGCCCCCGGGTCGTCCTCGAGGCCGGCGTCGGCGCGCTGCGGGAGCTGCGCGTCAGGAGGGGGGTACTGTAACGAGTATTACCGAAGGTGGCCTTCCTTCCTGTTCGAGTGGCGCTCGGCGGTCGTCGTCGCCGGTCTACTAGCTGCCACCGATCCTTTTTTCCTTTTCGTTTGGTTTTGTCTAATTGATTTCACCTGTTTATTGTTTGGTTGTTAGGGTGGTGTTATTTAAGTTAGTTTAGCCCGTTTATGTTTGTGCGGGCTTGTTTCTCTGTTTGTATGTTGAGGTTGCTATTTTTCATTGGGGTTTTTCCACAGACTGGATTTATGTTTCCAGTTTTGGACTTTATTCAAGTTGGAGTTGTACGCCAATGTTTTTTGACGTTACCAGTTGTATTTCTGGTTGGACATTAAAAAGTGGTTTTCCCCGTTACCTTTGCTCTCTGCGCCTGACTCCTTACCTTTGTCCTCATCGATTGTAACAGGTAAGTTGACTGAGAACACGTTCTCATTTGCAGCAACGACCTGGGGAATAGTTACAGGGGAGAGGAGGGGGATGAATGAGCCAATTGTAAACTGGGGATTATTAGGTGACCATGATGGTTTGAGGGCCAGATTGGGAATTTAGCCAGGACACCGGGGTTAACACCCCTACTCTTACGATAAGTGCCATGGGATCTTTAATGACAAGTATATATAAGACAAGGGAAGAGATAAATGCCTTGATACTGAAGGATTCTGTGATGCTGAACACGAAGAAGAAGAAAAACCAAGAGATGAGATGCTGTCTTGCTTCATGTTGCTATATGAGGCCATCTGCTAACTAGACTATGTATTGTATCCTAGGGGTTTCATGAACATGAAAATTGTCATTTTCTGAAAGCTACCAATGAGAGCAAGAGTGTGTGCGTGCAGACAGCAATACAGCTCCCGTCATACTGAATCAGATCTCTTGTATCAGAGGTTTTCAAACACATCACTCTCCTCATGGATTCAGACACTGTGGCCAAATGATCATTACTGGTACTACGACAAGGCGACACCAGAACACAGCGGGGGAGTAGCGCGATTAGCGTCGGCTCGGGAAATCCATCTGTAGATGAAGAGGAGATGGTAAACAGAATTTGACGGGATCATATCCGGGATATATTGGTATGTAGGCCTGCTGTATTGTGTCTTTGTAAACCGTAATCCAGTTTTGACCCGGTTTTGACCCGGTTTTGACCCATTTTTGACCCGGTTTTGACCCAGTTTTGACCCGGTTTTGACCCATTTTTGACCCGGTTTTTGATGCTGCTGCTACTGATTTTTTTTTTCATTCTTCCCTTTATGATTTGGTATCAATAGCTCTAATCAATATCTCTGATCAATAGCTCTTATTAATAGCTCTTATCAATAGCTCTTATCAATAGCTCTGATCAATATCTCTGATCAATATCTCTGATCAATATCTCTAATCAATATCTCTAATCAATAGTTCTTATCAATAGCTCTTATCAATATCTCTAATCAATATCTCTAATCAATATCTCTTATCAATAGCTCTTATCAATAGCTCTTATCAATAGCTCTTATCAATAGCTCTTATCAAAGCTCTTAGCAATAGCTCTCATCAATAGCTCTCATCAATAGCTCTGATCAATATCTCTTATCAATATATCTTATCAATATATCTTATCAATATCTCTTATCAATATCTCTTATCAACAGCTGTTATCAATATCTATTATCAATAGCTCTTATCAATAGCTCTTATCAATATCTCTGATCAATATATCTTATCAATATTTCTAATCAATAGCCCTAATCAATATCTCTAATCAATATCTCTTATCAATAGCTCTGATCAATATATCTTATCAATATCTCTTATCAATATATCTTATCAATATCTCTAATCAATATCTCTTATCAATAGCTCTAATCAATATCTCTTTTCAGTCGTTCTTATCAATATATCTTATCAATATCTCTTATCAATACCTCTAATCAATATCACTTATCAATAGCTCTAATCAATATATCTTAACATTAGTTCTTATCAATATCTCTTATCAATAGCTCTGATCAATTTCTCTGATCAATATCTCTTATCAATAGTACGTATCAATAGTTCTTATCAATATCTCTAATCAATATCTCTTATCAATAGTTCCTGATCAATATCTCTTATCAATAGTTCTGATCAATAGTTCTGATCAATAGTTCTAATCAATATCTCTTATCAATATCTCTTATCAATAGTTCTGATCAATATCTCTTATCAATATTTCTTACCAATATCTCTTATCAATATCTCTTATCAATATCTCTTATCAATAGTTCTTATCCATGTATAAATGACAGTACATGGAGGATGGTGTTTCTATCAGGAAAAAGAAAGTCGATGTTTTTCCACTTGGAACCGACAGGTTCACTAGATCTTATTCATGGTTTTACTCACACGCAAAAAGGTGGTGGAATAACGAGGTAATGAAGTCAATGTCAGAATTACGGCTGTAAATCTGTAGATACGCGTTCATTTCTTAGATCTCCGGCCCAAACTAACGGCGGGGTGAACAGCACGCTACCACCATGCTTCAGGTCAACGTCAGAATACACGTCAAGAAAAAGGGGGATAAAAATAGAATTCCATTCCAGCTTAACTTGGTTTGGAATCGGCCCCAACGAGAACAGCATTACATTCAAGTCGTTAACATTTATCCAATCTTTTCTTTTGACCTTTAAATAGATAAATACATGTGCCGTTAACTATATAATATGAAATGACTACGTTCCATGTGGTTGTAGTCTAGACAGACATCAATATACAGAACCTACACATCTTACAGACCCTGGAAATCTATGTTATTAACGCATAATTACTTATTGAATGGATTTTAAAATGACAAAAAAAAATATATTGCATATATTTATTAATGACTTTTTCCCCCCTTTTCAATCCGGGGTGAGATCAGCTTGCAAGGCGTCTATAAGGAAAGCTTTTGGGATGAAGAGAAGTCCCTCGACGCACTAGCAGTTTCTTCAGATCAGAGAACAGACGAGAGATGAGAGAGGAGAGGAGAGAGAGATGAGGAGGAGAGAGAAGAGGAGATTGTGGTGAGGAGAGGAGAGGAGCAGGAAGGGGAGGGAAGAGGAGATTGAGGAGAGCAGAGGGGGAGAAGAGAGGAGATGAGGAGACGAGACGAGACGAGACGAGAGGAGAGGAAAGGAAAGGAGGGGAGAGGAGAGGAGAGGAGGGAAGAGGAGGGAAGAGGAGGGAAGAGGAGAGGAGAGGAGAGGAGGGAAGAGGAGAGGAGAGAGGAGAGGAGAGCGAGAGGAGAGTGAGATTGAGGAGAGGAGAGGGGGAGAGGAGAGGAGATGAGGAGACGAGACGAGACGAGAGGAGAGGAGAGGAGAGGAAAGGAAAGGAGGGGAGAGGAGAGGAGAGGAGAGGAGAAGAGGGAAGAGGAGGGAAGAGGAGAGGAGAGGAGGGAAGAGGAGAGGAGAGGAGAGGAGAGAAGAGGAAAGGAGAGGAGAGGAGAGAAGAGGGGGAGAGGAGAGGAGAGGAGATGAGAGGAGGGAAGAGGAGAGGAGAGGAGAGGAGAGAAGAGGGGGAGAGGAGAGGAGAGGAGATGAGAGGAGGGAAGAGGAGAGGAGAGGAGAGGAGAG
The DNA here is from genome assembly GCF_029448725.1 of Salvelinus fontinalis. Classification (NCBI taxonomy): domain Eukaryota; kingdom Metazoa; phylum Chordata; class Actinopteri; order Salmoniformes; family Salmonidae; genus Salvelinus; species Salvelinus fontinalis. Next base: position 97,639 of record NW_026600234.1, read on the forward strand.
AAGAGGAAAGGAGAGGAGAGGATACTATGAAGCTGCTAAGAAGTTGAGTTTGTTCTGTTCTTCCGTCTCCTGCTCCCGAGGTAGAAACACGGTTAGAACACAGCTAAATGAAGACAAACAGGTGTCTGTGAACCTCCACCTACGCGTGCTGCCTGAAACACACACATTTTCACACATCCATCAATATGGCAATTTAGCAGAACCTCTGAGCTCTCATGTCTGGCAATGCACCGCCGAGCCTCAGTAAGAGGGAGCAACAGAGACGGTTTGTCTGTCAAAATCCCATATTCATAAAAGTTGTTAGCTGGAACGTAGGGAGGAAACTTTTGGAGTGATGCCCTGTCTTCTGCAGAGCATTTGATCAAACTGTTAACTTTTTAAATAAGACAATTAGCTGCAGGAGAAGAGGAACAGTTGAGATGTTTTTTTTCTGACTTATGTGAGATTTCTTTCTATAAATAAATCTACATGAAAAAACATATGACGATGACAGCATCAGAGATACTTTGTGATGTGACCTTTTGAGAACAACAATAGCATCATGTTTTGTTAATTTACAATCTTTCAAGTTTGGATGACCTGAATTACTCTCATGGCAGGCCTTGTTCATAACGAGTAAAAGGAGATGGGGCGAGGGGGGGAGTGGAAGAGAGGGGGGGAGGGGGAGAGCGGAAGAGCGGGGGAGTGGAAGAGAGGAGGAGAGGGGGGAGTGGAAGAGAGGAGGAGAGGGGGGGAGTGGAAGAGAGGAGGAGAGGGGGGAGTGGAAGAGAGGAGGAGAGGGGGAGTGGAAGAGAGGAGGAGAGGGGGGAGTGGAAGAGAGGAGGAGAGGGGGAGTGGAAGAGAGGAGGAGAGGGGGGAGTGGAAGAGAGGAGGAGAGGGGGAGTGGAAGAGAGGAGGAGAGGCAGGGAGTGGAAGAGAGGAGGAGAGGGGGAGTGGAAGAGAGGAGGAGAGGGGGAGTGGAAGAGAGGAGGAGAGGGGGGGAGTGGAAGAGAGGAGGAGAGGGGGAGTGGAAGAGAGGAGGAGAGGGGGGGAGTGGAAGAGAGGAGGAGAGGGGGAGTGGAAGAGAGGAGGAGAGGGGGGAGTGGAAGAGAGGATGAGAGGGGGGGAGGAGAGGGGGGAGTGGAAGAGAGGGGGAGAGGGGGGGAGTGGAAGAGAGGAGGAGAGGGGGGAGTGGAAGAGAGGAGGAGAGGGGAAGTGGAAGAGAGGAGGAGAGGGGGGAGTGGAAGAGAGGAGGAGAGGGGGAGTGGGAAGAGAGGAGGAGAGGGGGGAGTGGAAGAGAGGAGGAGAGGGAGGAGTGGAAGAGAGGAGGAGAGGGGGAGTGGAAGAGAGGAGGAGAGGGGGAGTGGAAGAGAGGAGGAGAGGGGGGAGTGGAAGAGAGGAGGAGAGGGGGAGTGGAAGAGAGGAGGAGAGGAGGAGAGGGAAGAGAGGAGGAGAGGGGGGAGTGGAAGAGAGGAGGAGAGGAGGAGAGGAAGATAGGAGGAGAGGGGGGAGTGGGAGAGAGAGGAGGAGAGGGGGGAGTGGAAGAGAGGAGGAGAGGGGGAGAGGAAGAGAGGAGGAGAGGGGGAGTGGAAGAGAGGAGGAGATGGGGAGTGGAAGAGAGGAGGAGAGGGGGGAGTGGAAGAGAGGAGGAGAGGGGGGAGTGGAAGAGAGGAGGAGAGGGGGAGTGGAAGAGAGGAGGAGAGGAGGGAGTGTAAGAGAGGAGGAGAGGGGGGAGTGGAAGAGAGGAGGAGAGGGGGGGGGAGAGGGGGTGAGTGGAAGAGAGGAGGAGAGGGGGGAGTGGAAGAGAGGAAGAGAGGAGGAGAGGAAGAGAGGAGGAGAGGGGGGAGTGGAAGAGAGGAGGAGAGTGGGGAGTGGAACGAGAGGAGGAGAGTGGGGAGTGGAAGAGAGGAGGAGAGTGGGGAGTGGAAGAGAGGAGGAGAGGCAGGGAGTGGAAGAGAGGAGGAGAGGGGGGAGTGGAAGAGAGGATTAGAGTGGAAGAGAGGGGGAGGGGGGGGGCGGAAGAGAGGAGGAGAGGGGGGAGTGGAAGAGAGGATGAGAGGGGGGAGTGGAAGAGAGGCGGAGAGGGGGAGTGGAAGAGAGGAGGAGAGGGGGGAGTGGAAGAGAGGAGGAGAGGGGGAGTGGAAGAGAGGAGGAGAGGGGGGAGTGGAAGAGAGGAGGAGAGGGGGGAGTGGAAGAGAGAGGAGAGGGGGAGTGGAAGAGAGGAGGAGAGGGGGAGTGGAAGAGAGGAGGAGAGGCAGGGAGTGGAAGAGAGGAGGAGAGGAGGGATTGGAAGAGAGGAGGAGAGGGGGAGTGGAAGAGAGGAAGAGAGGAGGAGTGGAGGAGAGGAGGGAGTGTAAGAGAGGAGGAGAGGAAGAGAGGAGGAGAGGGGGAGTGGAAGAGAGGAGGAGAGGAGGGAGTGTAAGAGAGGAGGAGAGGAAGAGAGGAGGAGAGGAGGGAGTGTAAGAGAGGAGGAGAGGAAGAGAGGAGGAGAGGAAGAGAAGAAGAGAGGCAGGGAGTGGAAGAGGGGGGGAGTGGAAAAGTGGAAGAGAGGAGGAGAGGAAAGGGGAGGAGAGGGGGGGAGTGTAAGAGAGGAGGAGAGGAAGAGAGGAGGAGAGGAGGGAGTGTAAGAGAGGAGGAGAGGGGGGAGTGGAAGAGAGGGGGAGCGGCGGCAGGGCTAGAGTGGAAGAGAGGAGGCGAGAGGGGGGAGTGGAAGAGAGGGGAGAGGGAGGGAGTGGAAGAGAGGAGTGAAGAGGGGGGAGTGGAAGAGAGGGGGGGAGTGAAGAGAGGAGGTGAGGGGGGAGTGGAAGAGAGGAGGAGAGGGGGAGTGGAAGAGAGGAGGAGAGGGGCGGAGTGGAAGAGAGGAGGAGAGGGGGGAGAGGAAGAGAGGAGGAGAGGGGGAAGATGGAAGAGAGGAGAGAGAGGGGGAGTGGAGGGAAAGAGAGGAGGAGAGGGGGAGTGGAGGGAAGGAGAGGAGGAGAGGGGGAGTGGAGAGAGGAGGCGACTCGGAGGGGACGCTGGAAGAGAGGACCGAGAGGCTGTGCGTGATCTGGAAGAGAGGAGGAGAGGAACTGTTATTCTACGCGCTCCTGTCCCCGAGTGAGACGGTCGCATGCCCTCTTCTATGCTCAGGCGATAGAGGAAAGGGGGAGGAAGATGGGAGGAGAGAAGGAGATTCGAGGAAGGGTGATGGGAAGAGGAGGACCAGACTAAGGGGAGGAAGAGAGGAGGAGGACCTTTCAGACTAACAGCTGAATGAGATCCTGCTCCTCCCAGCTCCTCCCTCTTCCTCCATGTCCCTCCCTGCTCCTCCCTGCTCCTCCCTGCTCCTCACTCTTCCTCCCTGCTCCTCCCTGCTCCTCTCTCCCTACCTGCTCCTCTCTCTCCCTCCCTGCTCCACTCTCTCACCCTCCCTGCTCTCTCTCCTCTCCCTCCCTGCTCCTCTCTCTCCCTCCCTGCTCCTCTCTCATCCTCCCTGCTCCTCCCTGCTCCTCTCTCCCTACCTGCTCCTATCTCTCCCTCCCTGCTCCTCCCTGCTCCTCTCTCCCTACCTGCTCCTCTCTCTCCCTCCCTGCTCCTCTCTCTCCCTCCCTGCTCCTCTCTCTCCCTCCCTGCTCCTCTCTCTCCCTCCCTGCTCCTCTCTCTTCCTCCCTGCTCCTCCCTGCTCCTCTCTCCCTACCTGCTCCTATCTCTCCCTCCCTGCTCCTCTCTCTCCCTCCCTGCTCCTCTCTCTCCCTCCCAGCTCCTCTCTCTTCCTCCCAGCTCCTCTCTCTTTCTCACAGCTCCTCTGTGCTCCTCCGTGCTCCTCCCAGCTCCTCTCTCTTCCTCCCAGCTCCTCTGTGCTCCTCTCTCTTCCTCCCAGCTCCTCTCAGCTCCTCTCTCTTCCTCCCATCTCCTCCTTGCTCCTCTCTCTTCCTCCCAGCTCATCTCTGCTCCTCCCATCTCCTCTCTTCCATCCCAGCTCCTCCCAGCTTCTCCATGCTCCTCCCTGCTCCTCCCAGCTCCTCCCTCTTCCTCCATGCTCCTCCCTGCTCCTCCCTGCTCCTCCCTGCTCCTCTCTCTTCCTCCCTGCTCCTCCCAGCTCCTCCCTCTTCCTCCACGCTCCTCCCTGCTCCTCCCTGCTCCTCCCTCTCCCTCCCTGCTCCTTCCTGCTCCTCCCTGCTCCTCTCTTCCTCCCAGCTCCTCTCTCTTTCTACCAGATCCTCCCTGCTCCCCCTCTGCTCCTCCCCAGGTCTCCTCCCCAGGTCTCCTCCTCTTGGCTGCTCATCCCAGGAGTATATGGCTGTCTGTCTTAGCACGACCCTGGAACCTGGACCCAGCAGCCAAGAACAAGCTGTACTCTGGAGCCGACCCAACTATGTGTTCTGGAGCCCTGAGCTGGGCTGAGCTGTGGTAGAGGACCCATCATTACTCGACAGGAGAATAGATAGCTGGATTTAATAAACACACAGAACCCACACAGTCATTCTGGAGCTCCCTTCTCTGGTAGCTGACAGTAAGAAGTATGACAGTGCCAGACACACTGATATCCACAGCAGACACACACCCTGTCCTGGTACCACACACAGCAGACACACCTTGTCCTGGTACCACACACAGCAGACACACTCTGTCCTGGTACCACACACAGCAGACACACCTTGTCCTGGTACCACACACAGCAGCAGTCCTCTCCTCTCCAGTCCTCTCCTCTCCAGTCATTTCCTCTCCTCTCCTCTCCAGTCCAGTCCTCTCCAGCCCTCTCCTCTCCAGTCCTCTCGTCTCCAGTCCTCTCGTCTCCAGTCCTCTCCAGTCTTCTCCTCTCCAGTCCTCTCCTCTCCAGTCCTCTCCTCTCCAGTCCTCTCCAGTCCTCTCCCCTCCAGTCCTCTCCTCTCCAGTCCTCTCCAGTCCTCTCCTCTCCAGTCCTCTCCAGTCTTCTCCTTTCCAGTCATTTCCTCTCCAGTCCTCTCCTCTCCAGTCCTCTTCTTTCCAGTCATTTCCTCTCCAGTCCTCTCCAGTCCTCTCCTTTCCAGTCATTTCCTCTCCAGTCCTCTCCTTTCCAGTCATTTCCTCTCCAGTCCTCTCCAGTCCTCTCTTTTCCAGTCATTTCCTCTCCATCTCCACTTGTGAGTTATTATTTAAAATGTTTGAACAGAAGTCTGGAAGTCAAAATATAAACCTGTGTGTTTGTCTTGGGCAGCATGCCGACATACATGGCTTCCATTCATCACTACTTCATCTGCTTCATAAAGAAATAAAAACATTTCTTTAATAGTCGACCGCATACCAAATGGCAGCCTCCTATATAGGGCCCTCTGCTGTATTGCCCTGGTCTAAAGTAGTGTGCTACATAGAGACTAGGGAGGCATTAGGGACACCTCTGGGAAGTAGGGCTGTTTTGAATGTTTTGGGACAGAATGCAGCTTGGTGTTACATCACTGAGAGTTCAGTTACTATGCAGCTTGGTGTTACAACACTGAGAGTTCAGTTACTATGCAGCTTGGTGTTACATCACTGAGAGTTCAGTTACTATGCAGCTTGGTGTTACATCACTGAGAGTTCAGTTACTATGCAGCTTGGTGTTACATCACTGAGAGTTCAGTTACTATGCAGCTTGGTGTTACATCACTGAGAGTTCAGTTACTATGCAGCTTGGTGTTACATCACTGAGAGTTCAGTTACTATGCAGCTTGGTGTTACATCACTGAGAGTTCAGTTACTATGCAGCTTGGTGGTACAACACTGAGAGTTCAGTTACTATGCAGCTTGGTGTTACATCACTGAGAGTTCAGTTACTATGCAGCTTGGTGTTACAACACTGAGAGTTCAGTTACTATGCAGCTTGGTGTTACACCACTGAGAGTTCAGTTACTATGCAGCTTGGTGTTACATCACTGAGAGTTCAGTTACTATGCAGCTTGGTGTTACATCACTGAGAGTTCAGTTACTATGCAGCTTGGTGTTACATCACTGAGAGTTCAGTTACTATGCAGCTTGGTGGTACAACACTGAGAGTTCAGTTACTATGCAGCTTGGTGTTACATCACTGAGAGTTCAGTTACTATGCAGCTTGGTGTTACACCACTGAGAGTTCAGTTACTATGCAGCTTGGTGTTACATCACTGAGAGTTCAGTTACTATGCAGCTTGGTGTTACATCACTGAGAGTTCAGTTACTATGCAGCTTGGTGTTACATCACTGAGAGTTCAGTTACTATGCAGCTTGGTGTTACATCACTGAGAGTTCAGTTACTATGCAGCTTGGTGTTACATCACTGAGAGTTCAGTTACTATGCAGCTTGGTGTTACAACACTGAGAGTTCAGTTACTATGCAGCTTGGTGTTACATCACTGAGAGTTCAGTTACTATGCAGCTTGGTGGTACAACACTGAGAGTTCAGTTACTATGCAGCTTGGTGTTACATCACTGAGAGTTCAGTTACTATGCAGCTTGGTGTTACATCACTGAGAGTTCAGTTACTATGCAGCTTTGGGGGGGGGGGGGTCCAAATCAAATGTAAAGTTATTTGTCACATACACATGGTTAGCAGATGTTAATGCGAGTGTAGCGATATGCTTGTGCTTCTAGTTCCGACAATGCAGTAATAACCAACATGTAATCTAACAATTCCACAACTACTACCTTATACACACAAGTGTAAAGGGATAAAGAATATGTACATAAAGATATATGAATGAGTGATGGTACAGAACGGCATAGGCAAGATGCAGTAGATGGTATAGAGTACAGTATATACATATGAGATGAGTTATGTAGGGTATGTAAACATAAAGTGTCATAGTTTAAAGTGGCTAGTGATACATGTATTACATAAAGATGGCAAGATGCAGTAGATGGTATAGAGTACAGTATATACATATGAGATGAGTAATGTAGGGTATGTAAACATTATATTAAGTGGCGTGGTTTAAAGTGACTAGTGATGAATTGATTACATCCATTTTTCCAATATTAAAGTGGCTAGAGAGTTGAGTCTGTATGTTGGCAGCAGTCACTCAATGTTAGTGATGGCTGTTTAATTAACAGTCTGATGGCCTTGAGATAGAAGCTGTTTTTCAGTCTCTCGGTCCCAGCTTTGATGCACCTGTACTGACTTCGCCTTCTGGATTAACAGGGGCGGGGTGAACAGGCAGTGGCTCGGGTGGTTGTTGTCCTTGATGATCTTTATGGCCTTCCTGTGACATCGGGTGGTGTAGGTGTCCTGGAGGGCAGGTAGTTTGCCCCCGGTGATGCGTTGTGCAGACCTCACTACCCTCTGGAGAGCCTTATGGTTGTGGGCGGAGCATTTGCCGTACCAGGCGGTGATACAGCCCGACAGGATGCTCTCGATTGTGCATCTGTAGAAGTTTGTGTGTTTCAGGTGACAAGCCAAATTTCTTCAGCCTCCTGAGGTTGAAGAGGTGCTGCTGCGGGGTGGACCAATTCAGTTTGTCCGTGATGTGTACGCTGAGGAACTTAAAACGATGATCCTTGACTAGTCTCTCAAAGCACTTCATGATGACAGAAGTGAGTGCTACGGGGCGATAGTCGTTTAGCTCAGTTACCTTATCTTACTTGGGAACAGGAACAACGGGGGCCCTCTTGAAGCATGAGGGGACAGCAGACTGGGATAAGGATTGTCCGTAAACACGCCAGCCAGCTGGTTTGCGCATGCTCTGAGGACGCGCCTAGGGATGCCGTCTGGGCCGGCAGATTTGCGAGGGTTAACACGTTTAAATGCTTTACTCACGTTGGCTGCGGTGAAGGAGAGCCCGCAGGTTTTGGTAGTGGGCCGTGTTACATCACTGAGAGTTCAGTCACTATGTAGCTTAGGGGTCCAACAGCCAATGGTGTTACAACACTGGGAGTTCAGTTACTATAAAGCATTCCGCTATTAAAACCTTTTCATTTCAGGACATCCCCACCAGGTGATTTCTATTTAAAACCTTTTCATTTCAGGACATCCCCACCAGGTGATTTCTATTTAAAACCTTTTCATTTCAGGACATCCCCACCAGGTGATTTCTATTTAAAACCTTTTCATTTCAGGACATCCCCACCAGGTGATTTCTATTTAAAACCTTTTCATTTCAGGACATCCACACCAGGTGATTTGAAGCATAACAAAACACATTTCTCATCCTTGTTGGTGGAAGCATGACACTCTCTTTTACACCCAGAGTTACACCCACCCAGAGTTACACCCAGAATTGAACCCAGAGTTAAACCCAGAGTTAAACCCAGAGTTAAACCTAGAATTAAACCCAGAGTTAAACCCAGAGTTAAACCCAGATTTAAACCCAGAGTTAAACCTAGAATTAAACCCAGAGTTAAACCTAGAGTTAAAACCAGAGTTAAACCCAGAGTTAAACCTAGAATTAAACCCAGAGTTAAACCCAGAGTTAAACCTAGAGTTAAACCCAGAGTTAAACCCAGAGTTAAACCTAGAATTAAACCCAGAGTTAAACCCAGAGTTAAACCCAGAGTTAAACCCAGAGTTAAACCCAGAGTTAAACCTAGAGTTAAACCCAGAGTTAAACCTAGAATTAAACCTAGAATTAAACCCAGAGTTAAACCTAGAGTTAAACCCAGAGTTATATGTAGATGACTGGTGCTTAGTCTTAGTTCATCCAAGGAGACTGTGATTGAGTTGTGAATTAGAGCTGGAATAGAATCAATTAATGCTGAGTCTTAATGTTTTCTTTTATTGTTTTGGATCAAGTCTGTCAGGTCTGTTCATGTAAAAACACCCATCTCACTGTCAGGTCTGTTTGGTAATGCAGGTTCTGGCTTTCCACTCATACACAGTGGATTTATAAAACCAGGCTGTTTACTGTGATTCATTTGGGTCTTTGGATACACATAAACAC